>NW_007732439.1:81684-91934 GCF_000696425.1 Galeopterus variegatus | reverse complement strand
GCTAGCATTGCATGTGTGAGTCTGAGCTTAGGGAAGTTGACAGGGATAAAAATTGAAGAATTTGGAAATCAATGTATGGATGGTATTTAAATCCATGAGATTAGATGACACTCATTAAAAGTGAGTAAAGATAAAGAGGAGAGATCCAGCAGCTCATCCTTGAGTATTCCAACACTAGGAGGTCTTTACACAAAAAGGGGAGTAGAGTAAGTGAAGCAGAGGGGAGAATAGTATGTCCGGAAGTTAGAGCATAATATATATATTTGGCAGCTGGCTGGTGTGGGAATCGGAACCTTGACCTTAGTGTTACTGAACTGACTTATGTTAAAATCAGAACTTAAACAAACAAAATGTGTGTGAAATGGTGCAAAAACCCTTTTTTGACGTATCAGCCGCATTTGACGTGCTGGCTGTCCCTTCCTTTATCACACCATATTCATTTAACTTCCGGACATACTATTCTCTCCTCTGCTTCACTTACTCTGCTCCCCTTTTTGTGTAAAGACCTCCTAGTGTTGGAATACTCAAGGATGAGCTGCTGGATCTCTCCTCTTTATCTTTACTGACTTTTAATGAGTGTCATCTAATCTCATGGATTTAAATACCATCCATACATTGATTTTCAAATTCTTCAATTTTTATCCCTGTCAACTTCCCTAAGCTCAGACTCACACATGCAATGCTAGCTTGTCATCTCCACTTGAATGACTAATAGGCATCTCAAACTTTACATGTCGAAAACCAATTCTTAAATCTCACCTTAGCCTCAACTAAACCAAAAACATGGTTCTCGTCCAGTTTTCCCAAATTTTTAATGGTGTTTTACTCATCCAGTTATTCAAGCTAATAAGTAAAAAGGAAAAATAAAGATGGACACGTGCTTAGCAATGTCTCTTGACTAGACAACTGTTTCTGTTCTGCCTTTCCTCCTGTCTTCACTGTATTTTATTCAAAGAGTGAGTGCTACAGTTTGAATGTGTCCTGTGCAAAATTCAGGTGTTACCAATGTGATAGTATTAAAAGGTGGGGTCTTTAAAAGATGATTAGGCCATGTGGGCTCCTTTCTCATGAATGGAATTAGGTGCCCTCATAGAACGGCTTCATGGAGGGAGTTCCCCGTCATGTCTTCAGCCTTACGCCACATGAGCACAAACGGTCCCTCCCCTTGAGAGGATGCAGCAACAAAAGCACCATCTTGGAAGCAGAAAGCAGCCCTAACCAGTCAACCAAACATGCGAGCACCTTGATCTTGGACTTTGCAGCCTCTGGAACTGTGAGACAATAAATTTCTGTTTTTTGTAAATTACCCAGTCTCACATATTTTGTTATAGCAGCATAAACAAACCAAGATAGAGTGATCTTTTGAGACAGATATTAGATTATGTCTCTTAATTGTTCAAAATTTCTCAATGGAATCCCATCACTTTTGAGCATTTTAATTTATTTTCAGAAATTAGAACAGTATTTGATACAAAGGAGACCCTGGTAAACAGAATAATGTCCCTCCAAACATGTGTACATTTCAGTATCCAGAATCTGTGAATATATTACCTTGCATGGCAAAGAAGACTTTGAAGATGTGATTAAGTTAATGATTTTTGAGATGAGATTATCCTGAATTATCTCAGTGTAATAACAAGGATTCTTAGAGAGGCAAAAGGGTCAAAATCAGGAAAGAAGATGTAACAGAGGAAACAAGAGTCCTAGTCAAAGAGAGAGATTTGAAGATGCTATGCTTTTGATTTGAAGGTGGAGGAAGGGGCCACAAGCTAATGCATGCAGGTGATTTCTAGAAGCTGTAAACATATTCTCCCCTTGATCTCTAGAAAAAACAGAGACCTTCCAACACCTTTATCTTAGCCCCGTGAGACCCATATGGTCTTCAGAAATGTAAGAGAATAAATTTGTGTTATTTTAATCCATGAAGTTTGTGGTAATTTAAGTTCTGGTAGAGCAAAAGCACTGGACTTGAGTTCATAAAACTAGGATTTACTCCCTGATCTGCTCTATTAACTATCTGATCTTGGAAAAATCATGGCATTCCTGTAAGTTGGAGATAATATCTCATCTTCTCATATCTCAAAATTACTAACAGGTGTATTAGTTTCCTATTGCTGCTAATTATAATCTATTAATTATGTAATTATAATCTATTAATCTATAACCTAATAATTATGATCTGTTAACATTATCATCAGCTCTATACTGCATGGATATGTGTAATCAATAAAAAATATATCTTAAAAGGATTACCACTACCTTAGTAGCTTAAAACAACATAAATTTATTTTCTTATGGTTCTGGATGGAGGTCAAATATCTAAACTGGTCTCACTAAAATTGAGTTATTGGCAGGACTGTGTGTTTTGTGTAGGCTCCAGGAAAAATCTAGGCAAATTCCTTGTCTTTTCTAGCTTCTAGAGGCCACCTGGATTCCTTGGTTCAAGGTTCCCTTCTCTCTCTTCAAGCAACAGTGTGGCATTTTCAATCCTCTCTTCACGCTTTTGTTGTCACACTGCCTCTGTTTTACAAGGACCATTGTGATTGCATGGGGCTCATTGAAATAATCCCTGATAACTTTCCCACCTCAAGATCCTTAACTTAATCATGTAAAGTAACATATTCACTGGTTTGGGGAATTAGAATGTAGACATTTTTGTGGAGGAGCATTATCTGTCTACCACAGAGGGTCGAGTGGAATAAGTTATGGAAAAATGCCGTCAAGCCACTAAAGAATGAGACAAATACAGGATAGAGTAATCTTAGGAAAACTCCAATTTGGTTTACATAGTAAGAGAAGACATTGAAAAATCCAGTTATTAAAACTATACTCTTATTTTTATGTTTATCTTTGTAGAATAAAAATGATCATTTTAATTGTTCAGGTCCCTTCTTCATTTCACTGAATTAGCCTTTCTTTAAATCATTCATCTTTATCACAAAATATGAAGAGAAGTTATATGCTTCTCTGAACAAAATAATTACCTAATTAAAAACTGAAAACTAAAAACTGCATCATATACTCTGGGGAGCCAAAATCACTTATTGTGATTGCTGATGGACACTGTGCCAGTCTTATTCTCTGCCAAATGATCATTTAGATTTCAGTGAAAAATAAGGACTATATTGGCAATATCCGTATTGTACAGTACTTGAGAATATTTTTCAGTGGCATATCATCCAGGGACCATGCTTTAATTCTGTACTATTTTTTTATAGGTACATGGTGAAAGACTGATGAGATTAAACTTGAATTGTTACTTGGATAAATAAATTGCCTAAATTCACTTGTTTTTGTGAAAAAAGTATGAGATCCTCATGTGCAGGTTTTCATCGAAGCTTCACTGACTGAGCACAGAGAACCTTTTCATATGTAATTAATTATATGATCCCATGTTGGAAAAATATCACAGTCCAATACTTGCTGAATTTTGGGGTCTCCCTTCTCTTCACCAAAACTCAAGAATAGTTTTAGGTCAAGTAGAAAAGTGATAATTAAATATCTCTGAAGCATTATTCCAAGCATGTGGAAATTTCCTAGGTTCAGTGAGTGGAAGAATACCTTTTACTGATTCAAAAGCACCAAGTCAGATGCAATTGTATATTCTGAATGTTTTCCAATGGATAATTTTTGTTGCTACTCAAAGTAATTACTGAGCAAAGTAAAGAATTGTCCTCTTATTTCAACAGGGAAAGCCAGGATGTTTCTGACTCACCAGTAACACTTTACCAAAGGATTTAAAAATTATTTAATTATCAAGGATTATTTTTAAAATTTATATTTAGTCATGAAGTTTTTGTTTTTATCTAAGCATGATTTTCTTTATTCCCAGAAAATATAACCCCAAGAAGAGAATCTCTAGGAAAGAAATACTGAAAACTTGGCCAGCAGCTACATTCTCTAATCAAATCCCAAATTTCTGCAAAGCATCTCAAAGTTTTTTTTTAAAAAGCATAGTGTGAAGTTAACCATTCTAAGTTATCATTGTATCCCTTTCCTTTGGCAGGGGAAGTCTGAAAAGTGTTTTGACATTATAGTTTTCTACATTTTCATGTCTAGGTGTGCTTGCATTAGAATAAACAAAAATTAAAGGTAAAAGTATCAAGAGACAAGACACATTTGAAAAGACTTATTTGGAATGAAACTATAAGAAAAATCTTTACAAAGGCACATAAGGGCAGATAGACTAAATTTCGTTTCTAAAGATCGAGATAAATGAGTCTAGCATTTTAATTTGCCTGGGAAAAGAGGAGGGGAAATGAGAGTCCAATATGAAAGCATTTCTTTGAGATGCTTCAATTGGGTTCTTGACCCTTATCCTTAACAAAGAGAAAACCACATATTTAGAACAGACACCCTCTCAGAAATGATAATCATGTTGCAATCTGGGTTGCCTTGGGATGACACGCTGTTTCCAATAAGCCCTGTTTTTAATATGCAGGTATCAAAACCCACTTTCTGATACATATCTCTCTGCAAAATAAAAGAGGGAGCCATCGGTTAAAGTGATTTTACAGAACAGTGGCTCTTGGAAGAGCTCACATTTTGAGGAAAAATATTGAAAAGTTGTACATATGCAAGAACTAATAGAAAAGATCTCAAGGACTTGAAGATAAATTATTTGGTCCTGAGCCTACTTCTCTCTCTCTCTCTCTCTCTCTCTCTCTCTCTCTCTCTCTTCCCCTCCCCCTTTTACCTTCCTTTTCTTTCTTCCTTTTCTTTTCCTTCCTTCCTTCCTTCCTTCCTTCCTTCCTTCCTTCCTTCCTTCCTTCCTTCCTTCCTTCCTTCCTTCTTCCTTCCTTCCTTCCTTTCTATAAAAGAGATACAATTTTATAATAATGTATAAAAAGCTGACTAGTTCTATTCTGGATTGAAATGAATAGTCTCCACTTAATTTAAAGATGCAAATGAATTTAAACAATTCTTTAAAATAAAAAATAGTTTTGAAAATTCTGTATAAAAATATTTTTCATTAAAATTTGATTTCAATGGTTACTAACTCCCTTGTAGCAGCAACCTCTTGAATTATTTTGTAAAACAAATTTAAGTGACTGAGCTTATTCTGCTACCCACCTGCTACAAGAATGCAGTTATCAAGCTCGGTAATCTTTATAGTGTACGATATTGAGAACTCTGGAGCTTCCACAAAGATGTTTCTGGGCATAGACACAAGGCCACTCTGAGTTTCCCAAGTGACATCAAGAAAGCAGACCAATTTTTTTTCTTTCATATTTCCAAATAAGATAGTATGAAGAAATGATTTGATTCTCCATCTAAAAGAATTTTGAAGAGCACTAAGTAAATCTGTTATTCCAGAAAAGAAAATCAGAAAATCCAAAGAAATTACTTTCTCAAAGACTTGGGGTTTGCTCCTAGTTGCAGAAGGATCTAGATAGTTTTGAGAGTTTGCATATGTAAAAGATCTCATTATTTTCTTGATGAGACCAGTGCACGTCACAATTTTCTTCACTTCCTTAGCTATTAGCCACTGGGTGATGCAACCACAAGTGTTCTCACCTTTAGCAACCATTTTGTGATCATTTATAAATAACTGGCATGTAAAACTGAACTATCCTGATGAAAATGCTTTTAAAAGGACAAACATTGTTGTAGTAAAAATGAATTCAGTGAGTAGTTCTTGTCATTGTTTTTCCTCCTGTGACATCTGAGGGATAGACAGACTCAGGCTAATGACCCAATAGTAGCTCAGCATCATGACCAATTGCTAGAGACAGAGCAGAGGGGACAGAACTGGGAGAAGGGAAATGGATTCTTTGAAAATTATTGAGTTTGGCTTTCAGGATTTGAAAATTTCACTTGTACATATAAAACAGGCAGCACAGACCATGACCATGCACACAACAGAAATGATATTAGGCAATTATGCTGGCAATTTAAACAAATTACTCACTGTCAATAAAGCCCTTTGATAGTCTGAGTCATGTGCCTTCACCTGCAGTGTTGGGTGGATGGGAGATAAACAACACCCTGCAAGCACACAAGAAGTGGTGCTTCATTGGATTCAATGCTGGGTTCCCCAAAAGAAAAAGTACCAAAGAGAATTTCAAAATACATAAAAACAACAGATATCTACTACATTCCAGCCTTGGCTGCATAGAATACACATACCTCTACTTTCTCTTATATATGATTGAAAAATATTACCATATAATGCAGTGAAACTATTTTTTTAAAAAGCTAAAACATACACAAGTCACCAAAGTAAACAAAGTCTCTCTTAGTTGCCACTTCTAATTCCACAAATATACCTGGGTGATTTTTATTTCTCTTGGTCAGAAATTTCATCACCTTAAATAAATAATTTAACTCTCAACAACCAAAGAAAATATGAAACATTAGAAAAAAATAGGCAAACAATAAAAATTTCCTTAAGAAGAAATAAGAAATCGCCTCTTATGTTCAGCAATTCATATTGCGTATCATATCTTGCTTGATGATGGGGGTGAAGACTCCCTCTTTCTACAGTGAAGTGAGTTCCTCTTGGCCACCATTCTGTTGCTGCACGGATGTATACACCTGGTGAACACGCCTACAGGAGTTTATAAGATGAATACGTTAATCAGGCAGCCCATTTCTTTTTAGCCTCATAGGGTGTAGATACGGAAATTGCTTTAAAGTTTGAACAATTATGTTTCTTATTTTAAAATATTTTAAAACCTAAAAATATTTATAGTGGTAGACTGCCAGTTTAATTGAATTCCAAAAAATACAGTAGTTCATCAAATTACAATGATGGAAATATTATTCAGTCATGTTCCTGGACTGAGCTTAAAAAAAAAACAACTCTGTAATTCAACAAAATACATAATCATCTTGAATTGATGTCTATAGACAGAAATGAATTGTTAGGAAGGTTGAATGCTCTTTCCTTTTGGCTATCAAATGGGCTCTGGTCTATATCTTGGAGATAATTCCAGAAGACTTTCTATCCAGTTTTCTCTACCAAATTCCTTGAGATTCTCACCTCACTTTACTTTGGTTTTAGTCTTGAATCACAGTAAATGACAGTTTAACCACTTTACTGATACTAAAATAGTTGCCAACTTATCAGTTAAGGATGAAATATTCCTCAACATCTCTCATGCTGTAGGTTTTTTCATAGAAACCCTTTATCAGATGAAGAAAGTTTTCTTGTATTCTTAGTTTGCTGCTAGTTTTTATCCTAAATGGGCATTGTAGTTTTTAAAATTCTTTTGTTGGTGTGATCACATGATTTTTTACCTTTACTCTGTCAATAAAATTACATTAACAACTTTTGAAGTGTAAAAACAACCTTGAATTCCTAGGAGACAAACCCTACTTGGACTTTATGCATTATCATTTTTAATAATGCTGAAATATATTTATTTTTAAATATGCATATATGGTAATTAAGATTAAATGAGGTCATAAGGTTGGAGTCTTAATCCAATAAGACTGATGACCTTTCTCTCTCTCATGCTTGCTCTCTCTCTCTCTCTCTCTCTCTCTCTCTCCCTCCCTCCCTCCTCCACATCCCCTGTACACACACACACATGCACACACACAAAAGAGGTCATGTGAGCACACAGCTTGCAAGCCAAGAGAAGTGGCATCAGAATGAAGCCTGCCTTGCTGGCACCTTGATCTTGGATTTGCCAGCCGCCCAAACTGTGAGAAATAAATTTCTGTTGTTGAAGCAATCCAGTCTGTGGTATTTTATTATGGCAAGCTAAGCAGACTAATACAGTCACATAATATACTCCATATGATTTCAATTCTTTGAATTAATTTATTGAGACTTGTTTTATAGCCCAGAATAAAGTTAATCTTGGTGAACACGTCATGTACACTTGAAAAGAATGTGATTCTATAGGTGTTGGGTGCAGGGTTCTATAGATATCAATCATATCAAAGTGGCTTACATTGTCGTTTAAATCATCTAAGTTTATTGAATTTTTATGTCTAGTTGTTCTTCCAATTGCCATGAGTAGATTTTTTTTTAAACCCTCTACTTCCTCCTTTAATTCTGTCAAATTTGCTTTGTGCATTTTTTTATTTCTACATTCCCCTTTTTTATTTATTGCATTGAAACATAATTGATTATACATATTTATGGGGTACAGAGTTGACTATCAGTATTTGTGCACAGTGTGTGGTGGTCAAATCAAATCAATAATACTAGCATGTTCAGTATTACAAATATAACTATTCTTTGTGTCCCTTACCCAATTACTCCCTAACCCTCCTCTCCCTCCCCCTTTCCCACCTCTAATAACTAGAGGTCTGTTCTCTCCTTCTGAAAGTTTAATATTCTGTTGTAGTCTTTCTTTCTTCTCTTTCTTTCTTTCTTTCTTTCTTTCTTTCTTTCTTTCTTTCTTTCTTTCTTTCTTTCTTTCTTTCTTTAATTTCCAGTTTCATGGAAACCTATTGCAGTGTTGCTAATTTCCAGTCTTAGAAAAATGTAATGCAGAATCCAAAGACTTTCTTTCTTCCTCCCACTAGTAAGTGAGGAAATGCAGTATTTCTCTTTCTTTGCCTGGTTTATTTCACTTGACATAATTTTCTCCAAGCTTATCCATGTTGCTGTGAATGGCAGAATTTCATTTTTTTTTTTTTTTATGGCAGAGTAGCATTCCATTGTGGATATATACCACATTTTCCTTATCCACTTATCCACTGATGGACATTTAGGTTGGTTCCATATCTTGGCTCTTATAAACAGAGCTGCAGTGAACTGGGAGTGCGGGTATCCCATCAACATGATGATTTCCATGCCTTTGGGTATATACCCAGCAGTAGGATTGTTGAATTGTACAGTAGATCTATCTGTAGTTTTTTGAGACATCTCCATACTGTTTTCCAAAATGGCTGTACTAATTTATAGTCCCACCAGAAGTGTAGAAGAGTTCCTTTTCTCAGTATCTTCACTAGCATTTTTAATTTCCAGTTATTTTGATAATAGCCAGTTTAGCTGGGGTGAGGTGATATCTCAATGTGGTTTTGATTTGCATTTCCTTCTTAATTAGTGACACTGAGTATTTTTTCATGTACCTCTTGGCAATTTGAATGTCTTCCTTTAAAAAATGTTCATTCAGCTCCTTTGCCCATTTTTTAATGGGATTATTTGTGTGTTTTTTTTTACTGTAAAGTTGTTTGAGTTCCTTTTATATTCTGAATATTAATACTTTGTCACATGTATAGGTGGCAAATATTTTCTCCCATTCTATAGGTTGTCTTTTCACTCTGTTGATTGTTTCCTTTGCTGTGCAGACGATTTTTAGTTTGATATAATCGCATTTATTTATTTTTTCTTTTGTTGCTTGTGCTTTTGAGGTCTTATTTATAAAGTCATTACCCAGTCTTATATCCTGAAGTATTTTCCCTATTTTTTTTCTAGGAGCTTTATAGTTTCAGATATTACACTTTTTAATCCATTTTGAGTTGATTTTAGTATATGGCAAGAGGTATGGGTCTAGTTTCATTCTTCTACACACGGATATCTAGTTTTCCCAGTACCATTTAGTGAAGGGGCTGTCCTTTCCCCAATGTATGCTCTTAGTGCCTTTGTCAAAGATCAGTTGGCTGTAAGTTTGTGGGTTGATTTCTGGGTTCCCTATTCTGTTCCATTAATCCATATGTCAGTTTTTATGTCAGTACCATGCTCTTTTGGTTATTTTAGCTTTGGAGTATAATTTGAAGCCAGGTAGGGTAATACCTGTGGTTTTATTTTGTTTGCTCAGGGCTTCTTTGGCTATCTGGGGTCTTTTGATATTCCATATGAATTTTAGGATTTTTTTTTCCTATTGCTGTGAAGAATGTTATTGGTATTTTGATGGGGATTGTATTGAATCTGTAGATTGTTTTGGGTAGTACGGACATTTTCACAACATTAATTATTCCAATCCATGAACTTGGAATGCCTTTCCATCTTTTTGTATCCTCTTTAATTTATTTCAGTAGTGTTTTGTAGTTCTTATTGTAGAAATCTTTCACCTCTTTGGTTGATTCCTAAGTTTTTTTGTTGTTGTTGTTTTTGTTTTCGGTAGATGTTGTAAATGGGCTTTCTTTCTTGATTTCTCTTTTCACTTGTTCATTCTTGGTGTATAAAAATGCTACTGATTTTTGTGTATTGATTTTATATCTTGAAACTTTACTGAATTTGTTTATGAGCTCTAGGAGTTTTTGGTGATATACTACATCAACAAAATCAAGTCATGCATCTTTCTTTTTTTTTTTTTTTTTTTTGTCTTTTGTCTTTTTCCGTGTCC
>NW_007732439.1:69654-81465 GCF_000696425.1 Galeopterus variegatus | reverse complement strand
TTTTTTTTTTTTTTTTTTTTTTTTTTTTGTCTTTTTCCGTGTCCGGCAACAGATCGCAACCCTCAGTGTTGCCCCCGCACCGGACCGGGGACCGGCAAAGGGATTGCAACCCTCGGCGTTGCTCCCGCGCCTCGCTCAGCCAGTGAGCAGGAACCGGTCTGTATGTGGGATCCGAACCCTCGGGCGGGAGCGCCACCGCCCTTCCCAAGCGGCGCACTATCCAGTGCGCCACCGGGCCGGCCCCAAGTCATGCATCTTTCTATATGTAGGATTATGTCATCTGTGAACAGTGACAATTTGACTTTTTCTTTTCCAATTTGGATGGATTTTATTTATTTCTCTTGCCTGATTTCTCTGGCTAGTACTTCCAATACTATGTTGAATAGAACTGGTGAAAGTAGGCATCCTTGTCTTGTTCCTGTTCTTAAGGGAAATCTTTCAATTTTTCCCTGTTAAGGATGATGTTGGCTATGGGTTTGTCTGGAAGCTAGTTAGTTTGGCAGCTCTGATATTTTATTCACTACTGTGGGAAACAATTTTTAAAATAGCCTTTTATTGAAGAATTATATACAATAAGAAAAGTGTGCATATCATGTGTAAGACTGAATAAATTTTGCAAATTGAATACAGCTGTGTAACCAGCAACAAGCTCAAGAAGGAGACATTAAGAGGCTTCAAGACCCCTATTGTGTTCTCTCCCAGTTAACACCCACTCTACAAGATACAAGAATAATCATTATCGTAATTTGTAGCATCATGGACTAAATTACCTTCTGTACTTTGTATTTTATACAAATAGAATTACATAGCATGTACTTTGAGGGGGTGGTCTGGCTTATTTTGCTCAACATTTTATTTGTGGGATTCATTTAAGTTATACATTCCTATTGGATAATAGCTAGAGATGGAATCAGGTATGAGTACGTTCAGCTTTACAGATATCACCAAGTAGTTTTCCAAACTTTTTGCACCTTGGTATACTGCCATCAGAGATGTACGAGAGTTTTGGCTATGCTACAAATTTATTCACATTTTGTATTTTCCCTCTTTTTCATTTCATCTGCCCAATAAATGTGTAGTGCTATTATACTTTGGCTCACGTGTGCATCCCCCAGATTGTTAACCAAGTTATGTATTAGTTCATATATTTATTGGTTATTTATGCCATTTGTTAGGAAGTATCTGTTCAAGTACTTTTACTGTTTTTATGGTCATCTGTCAGCTTTTACATGTTTATTTGTAAAAAACGTTTAAATATTCTGAAAGAGCTTTGTCAAATGTGTTCATCATGTCTTCTTTTAGTTTTTGTATTGTCTTCTTATTCTCTTAATCATGTTTTTTGATGAACAGAACTTCATAATTTTAATATACACTTATTCATCTTTTTGTCTTTCATGATCAGTGATTTTGTGCAGTGTTTAAGAAATCTTTACTGACTCCAAGGTAACATAAGTTTTTTTTTTCTATTTTTTTTCCTTTATGAGCTATAATGATTATCTTTTATAATTAAACTTGCAGCCCACTGGAATTGACTTTTGTGTATGGTGTGAGAAAGGAGTCAAGATATATGCTTTTTCAAATGAATAACCAATTGCCTGAGCACCATTTACTGTAAAAGCCATTTTCCCTCATTGTGGTACAGTTTTAGCAAGGCAACAATTCTCTAATAAGAGGTATTTGGTGGTCAAAATACACTTTGAAGGATTATTTATACTAGAAGAAATTAAATATTCTGGGATAAAACTGATCTGGATTAACAAAGTGGCCAAATAACACAAATATCACCATAATAGAGAAAACATACTACATCAAAATTAAAAACTTTTGTACATTAAGGAACACTATCAACGGAGTTAGAAGGCAACCCATGGAATAGTTTGCAGATCATATACCCCATAAAGTTTTAATATTCAGAATATATAAACAAATCCTACAAATCAACAAGAAAAAAAAGAAAACAACCCAATTAAAAATGGACAAAGGACTTGAATAGACATTTCTCCAAAGATATTATACAAATGGCCAATAAGCACATGAAAAGATGCTCAACATCATTTAACCATGAGGGAAATACAAATCAAGCCCACAGCGAGATACCACTTCACATCCATTAGGACGGCTATTATCAGTAAAACTGGAAAAACAAGCATTGGCAGGGATGAGGAGAAATTGCAATCCTTGTGCACTGTTGGTAGGAATGTCCAATGGTGTAGCCACTATACCAAACAGTATAGAGGTTTTTCAAAAACTAAAAATAGAACTACCACATAATCCAGCAGTTCTACTTCTGGGTATATACCCAAAAGAATTGAAATCAAGGACTTGTACAGACGTGTGTACACCCATGTTCAAAGCAGCATTATCCACAATAGCCAAAAGATGAAATCAACTTTAGTGTACATCAACAGATGAATGGTAAGCAAAATGTGATATGTACAGATGATGAAATATTGTTCAGCCTTAAAAAGGAAAGAAATTCTGACACATGCTACAACATGGATGAAACTTGAGAACATTGTGATAAGTGAAATACACACATCATAAATACCATTTGATTTCACTTATATGACTCACCTAAAGTACTCAAATTCATAGAGACGAAAAGGAGATTGGTGGTTGGCTGGGGCTGGAGGGAGGGGGAAACGGGGAGTTATTATTTGGTGAATATAGGGTTTTAATTTGGGTAGGTAGCTGAAAAAAATTCTCTAGATGGATGGGGGTAGTTGTATTTTCCTCTAATTTGGTTTTGAGGTCTGTCTCTAGAGAGCATTTATAAACTCTAACCCTGTCCCAGTGGAACTCCAGAAATGAGGTCGTAGATGTTTCCAACGTGCCCTCTTTATCCTGGCAGATGAACTAATGCCTAAGAGTTTGACCCATGACCAGGTGTCCCTCTTACAGCAAACTTGTTTGTACTGGAACACAACCTTATGGCTCTTGTCTGACATGTATCTGGTTTACTTTCACTAAGATAGCCACTCTCCAAAAAAGCCGTGACCAAAACAAAAGTTTAGTTCAGATATGTTGGGTGGGTGAGACACGGAAGAGGCAACACAACAAAGCCCATGAAATAGCAGAAGCAGGTGTATTACCTGCAGATGCCAGAGAGAAGAGGGCAGCTCACCTTGCAGGGCCAAAGGGAGAGTGGGGGAGCCACCTGGGACATGCATGCTCAACCAGTGGGTGGGGAGAAAGTAAAAGAGAGACCTGTGGGCCAAAGCCTTAATTAGAGTCCGGGACATTACCCAAGCGTACTTCCCACAGGGACTTCTGACTGGTAGGTTTACAGCCAGCAGGCATGAGCTCCATGGAGGCGTGCTGTTACTGAGAGGGGACCACTGTCGTACCTGCAGAGTCCACATGGGTGTGGGGGTCAGTGGGGCGAGACAAGTAGGTTGAGTCACGCTGTCCCATAGTGAAGTGGTCACCAGGAGGTGATGACATAAGGGAGACACCTGGATCAATCACCTTGAAGATCTCAGAGGAGGCAGAGAATCAGAAACTGTGTCAAAGGTGACTGAGCCCTGCTTCTGGTGTGAGAAAGCTTATATTCAAAATGGATGCTGAGGCACCACGAAATTATAAGAATTCACTACAGTGGCAATAGTCACACAATGTGAATGTGCTTAATGCCACTGAACTGTGCACTTAAAAATGACTAAAGTGGTAAATTCTATGTTATGTATCATATTTTACCACAATTAAAAAAAAGTAAAGCAAGAAAAAAAATTATAATGTCTCTATACAATTATTAATTATTAATTTTGTATATTAATTTTTAAGAACTGGTCTCAGAGATGATAAGTAGCTTGTTCAAGATCTCTCCACTAATATTTGGCTAATCACGTATTATCTAACTCCAACATTATATGTTTTTAACCACAGATGTGAATATATGTATATATATTTATCATTTTAACTCATATAATGACAATTTTTTTTTTGTCCTTTTTTTTGAGACCGTTCGCACCGCGCTCAGCCAGTGAGCGCTGTAAGCACACCGGTCATCCCTATATAGGATCCGAACCCGCGGCGGGAGCGCTGCTATGCTCCCAGCGCTGCACTCTCCTGAGTGTACCACGAGCTCGGCCCATAATGACAAATTTTAAAAAAAATTTTTTCTGCATACCCATAAAAAAGAATACAATTTTAAGTCCTAAAAGTTCTATTTATTTTTATTTATTATTATTATTTTTATTCCTTTTTGTCTTTTTTACTGACCGGCAACGGGATTGCAACCCTTGGTGTTGCGTCCGCACTGCGCTCAGCCAGTGAGCGGGAACCAGTCTCCACATGGGATCCAAACCCTCAGCGGGAGCGCCGCCATGCTCCCAAGCGGCACACTCTCCAGTGTGCCACTGGGCCGGTCCCCTAAAAATTCTATTTATAATAAATTACTGTGCAGGTGCTCAAGCCAAAACCTGGAAGTTATTTTTGTTTTCTCTCCCGTTCTTACCCACATAAGCAAATCATTAGCAAATTTCTTCAGCTTAATTCCTTAACATCTCCCACACCTTGTAATATCTTCTATTATGATTATTTCTAACCTAGTCTAAAACACAATCATATTGCACCTAGCTGTAGTAATAGTCTCCTGATATCTTTTTATATCTCCCTACAATTCTTCTCCATAGATCATGTGACCCTAAATGTACAAAAGTTACCACTCCTGAGCTTCTAAGTGGGCTAACATTTTTTGTAATGATAGTCAATATATTAGACCATATGGACCAAGTGGCATTTGTCACAAGCATTCAACTCTGATCATGTAGCATGAAAGCAGCCACAGACAATGCATAAACATAAATGTGTGTAGCTGCAATTCAATAAAACCTTATTACCAGAGCAGGTTGCTGACAAATTTGGCCCACCCTTGATCTAGCTAAAGACTCACCAATGGCTTCCTGTTTCACTTTGGATAAAACAGAAGTTCTTTAATCTGACCCACAAGATTTTACATGGTCTGGCCACTGTCTACCTCCCCAAACTCCTCTACCACTTCGTCTCTCTCCATATTCTGGGCACAAATTTCTCCTTTCCCACCCTGTTGTTTGAACACGAGTTCATTGCCAATATGAAACCTACACATCAGCTCTACTCTCAGTGGGATGTTCTTCCAGATTTTCCCACAGCTGGCTCCTTCTCATAATTCACAACTCTTCAAATATTATCTTTTAAGAAAAGGTTATTCCAGATCACTCAATTCAAAGTTCTTTCAGCTCCATCACTGTCTATCTAAATGACCCTGCTTTATTTTCTTTATAACACTTGCATTCATCGTTGTCCGGAGTATATATGCACCCCTACCCCACTTTCCAATTAGACCGTAAGGCTCAAGAGGACAGAGCTTACACCTTTAATACCACCAGCGCTATCCTCCACACCTGGCACATGTGCTTGCTGAATTGTTGGTAGAAAAAATCAGAGATGTATTTATGAGAGATGTTCACATATTTCTATTATTTTCAATATAGAATAATCCATTAATACCATAACTTAATATACCTACAGCTGAATTCCCAAAGGTCATCTCCAATGGCAACCAAATAATCACAGCAAGCAAACCTTGCATTTTGTTTTTAATTATAAACACAAAACTAGTTTGTTTCACACAGCACAAATTGACTATATAATATGAAATTCAATTTTAGTGCTGTCATCATTCATCTTATAAAATCTTTTGATGGTTCCTAAATATTTTAGCTTAAAAATACTGCGCTTTTATGATGTTAAAAACAAACAAGCAATGAAAAATCTCATAAAGTACACAAACATGATGTAGCCATTAATTCTGTTTTATTTCATAAAGGTTGATGCATATGTGATTGACATTTTTGTTTTTTATTACAGTTGATCATGCACTTTTACATTTCTTTATATTTACATTTATGTTCATTTTAAAGTAAGGACCTTCCTATAGAGATGACACTTGAGCGATATAAATACATGACTCCCATGCACAGATTTTAACTTATAATTATTAAAACAATCACTAGGGCCAGCTCGGTGGCGCACTGGATAAGTGCGCTGCTTGGGAAGTGCGGCGGCGCTCCCGCCCGAGGGTTCGGATCCCACATACAGACCGGTTCCCGTGCGAGGCACGGGAGCAACACCGAGGGTTGCGATCCCGTTGCTGGTCCCGGTCTGGTACGGGTGCGACACTGAGGGTTGCGATCCGTTGCCGGACACGGAAAAAAAACCAAAAAAAAAAAAAAAAAACAATCACTAAATGTTATGTTTGCTCATAAATTCTGATTCAGAATAAACAAATGATCTTCAATCCTTTTTAGGTCTCTCTTTTTACCAATAGGTGGCAGTAATCGTTCCTCCCTATATTTGCTTTGTCATAACTGGAGACCATTGTAAACTATAAATAATCTGTTCCAACGGTGCAGGATTTTACTAAAGAGTAGTTATAGCAGAGGAATCCAATGTAAAAGGCAACCCATTCTTATTGTCTAACAGTACCAATTGTTTAAACTTGTCCCAATATATTAAGCTAAAATCATCAAACAATATTTCTGTAATACACCCAAGTCGGTCTTGTGAGGCCATGCAGAATAATTCTGTGACCACTCTATATGGAAGCCTGAAGGTATTGGAGAAGTCTTATCTTTTTACATGTAGCATCACAGATTTTATCAGCTGTTTCTCATGAGACATGGCTTCAGATGCTCCGTTCTCCTTGACCTTCTGACATGTTCCAATTAGTTTCTGTCCTTGTTAATATATGGCACCCCAATGTGATCACAGTGTAAAATCTAGCCAATGCAAAATTAAGTAAGGCTGTTATCCAGCTTTCTAGGTATACTGTGTTCCTGTTAATCCACCTCAAAACTTTATTATCTCTTTAGTCAGGCATGTCATACTGTGGTTTATACAAGGCTTGCATGTATTTTAAAACATCCTCAGCTTTATTCATATTTTCTAGTTTGAAACCAAGTTCAGGGTTGTTCATCATCCTCAATGATATTTTAATAATCTTTGGTGTTTTAATTCCTTTTCTCAGCATGCTGATAGCACTTTGAATATTGACTTAGTCTTCTCTTGTGTTTGATCACCTTTCTCAAATTTATTATCGTCAATTTGATGAGATTCTCATCTTCCTTTTTTTACCCAAGTAATTGGTTAAAGAATGTTAAGCACTCTTAACCGAATTAAAAATCTTCTACAGTTCCAAGATCTCTGTCAAGCATCTCATTCCTTGGTGTTTCTACAATTAGAAGTTGTGATCCACAACAGAACTAACTATGTGAATGACCCAAATCAAGATTTAGGTAACCAGAGATCTCAGGGTTGACTGAGAAATCTCTGCAACATAGCACACCTGAGTTATATTTTAGGCTTTCATTGTGAACCTGTGTTATATGTAATTCTCACCATATAGCATGAATATTATCAAAACCTATTTTTCCATTAGCATAATCCCCAGGTCATAATTTTGTCCAAGTCAGTTTCTCTAGTCAGACCCATTATCTGGATCAGCTTCATTGTTAAAATCACATGACAACTAAAAGTTTGTGAACAGTCTTTTAGATATTACTCTTTACTATCACTTCAATCGTCCATGAAGAGTCAATATTTCTGTTTCAATCTTGTTTTTTTTTTTTTTTTTTTTTTCAGCTATAGCACTATTATAGTTCTCCTACATCTTACTTAGAGCATAAATCATGAACGGGATAGATACCTCACAGGAAAATAAGCTCCTGTCAGTTTTTGTGCCTCATGTTTACAAAGGCATCATTGCCTAATTACAGCAGTATTGGTCCACGAGCCACAGCTCAGAATTATTCAGTATGAGGCAGTAACGGAGGCTTTGATGTAGAGCCCTTAATGCAAGACAATGCAAATGACATTTACTAGCAATTTTTTCCCCCATTAATGAACAGTACTTCAGGGAGTGTAAAGGCAAGAGGCATATAATTTCTGAACTATTTAAATTGCTAATTAGATCTGTACAGGAGGTGTATTCCTAATGCAGACAATTACAACGGCTCCTAAGTGTTTGCCTTACAGTTGCTAATTACTGCAGAAGCCAATTAATTGCTGTTGACTTTTTGTATTCTTTTGCATATCACCAGTTAATATTTACATTTATAATGAAGACAAAATTGGCAAACACTGTGTCATTTTGTAATGAACAATTCCAGTGTCTAAACAATGAACACATTATCCTCATTTGTGCCTGAAGAGTGCAGCTGATTAGCATATGTTCTGTGCATGCTAGAACATTGCTCTTTCTTCTCAAGAGTAAAAACATCACTTAGGTGCAGGACATACAGGTGCAATGTCTCCAGGGCTGTTGGAATTGGTTCCCGCCATATGCCATATAGCAGGGAACAAAACAGCAGGTTTGTAAAAATATGGGATTGAAATGATCTATGCTTCTCCGTATAAGATAAGTATTAAGAGAATGCTGTAGACAATTGCAAGTCTTTTTAGCCGCTCAATATCTCTACTGCCTACCTGTTCTGTTGGGGAAGTTCCCATATTATGGAGATGTCCTACTATGGATGCTGAAAAGCCCAGATACTACATTTTCTAGCCTCCTTAACGATCATAATCAGGCATCTGTAAGTCTCCCATCAATTAAATGCATCTTTCCAGATCTGCAATGAGAATATAACAGGCAAATGAAACACTATAACCATGATGGTGGTTAGTGAGGATGATGGCAGTGATACTAGTCATAACATCCAGTGTTCTGTACTCAAGGTGTGGACAAAGAAAGCAATAGCAAATTGCATTGGGTTGTGTACAAGGAGTACTTCTGGGTATTTTCTTTCCCCAGCTTTGCACACCCATGGTCAGTCCTCCAACCCTCCTGGTGATTCTGAGAGCAATTCAGTCATTTCTAAAATTATTTTGCTGCCCAAATAAGCCAGTTTCTTTTGTTGGCTCCTTAGAACGATTGCAGGTACTTTGCAAGTTAAACAAGGGCTGGGGAATGCACCCGTGGCCCAGAGTGCTATGTTTTATGTATCTTTGACTTTTTTAAACAAATAATTTATTCACATTTTAAAATTAAGATCTAAAGGAAATACAGATGTATCCATTTCTAGCTTTGCATTACCACCAAAAGCCAATAAATAAAATACCAACACAGAAACACATACACACATACATGCCAACTTTTGTCTTCATTTTTACCTGCCAAAGGGAGTAAGTTGGAAATAATTCTTTCCTTAACCAGAATGTTTGTCAGAGTGTGTATTGTAAACAGCAGGGGCCCGAAGTGATTTTGTCAACCAGTTTTCCAACAGTGAAAACATAACTTTCATTTGCAACAACCTCTGGGCACTGCAAACAGAAGGGAGGTGGAAAATGACTTTCTGAACAAGCAAAACTTCTTGCTGCCTCATCCAGGGCAGAGAAGCCCTTTTGTGATCCTGCACTTCATTATTTCCCCTGTAACATTGCAATCAGGCATTAGGGAAAGAGCGCTGGAAAACAGGAACAAACAAACACAAAGAGAATCATTTAGCTCCCCAAAATTTAATATTTAAGAATATTGAAAAGAAGAGGTGACTATATACACTGTAACAACCCTCAAATAAGTGGTGTGATAAATATTTAACAGCGAGATCTCCAAAAATGTGAAAATTAACAAGCCCTGACTTGTGCTGTCGCCCTCTCCTTGATGTAAATACCACCACTATGGCCCATTTTAACCTACAAATGAGATTTCACTAAACACACAGATGGGAAGAGATGTTCAGTAGCACATCAGTTAACATTTCCCCTATACAAATTTAAACATAAATTATTTAGGTAGATGTAAATTACCCCAAGAACATGGACAGTATTAAAATGTATTAAGTTAATTAGTAAGTGATAAGTTTTTAGTGTTTATTTATTTTAATATAATTTATTTAATTATAAGTTTATATAACTTAAATTTTAATAATTGGCTCTCAAAATCCACAAAAATTTTAATTGTGTTTGCAGTGAGCTGGTGTGAGCTGGCTTTTGCACACTGCAATAAGCCGCACATAACTAGCTGACACCAGGGTTCTACTCCTTGCTCATTAGAATTGAGTTTTGTCCATTTATAGCAAAGATTTAAAAATTTACATGTTGCATATAAGTAACAGTTATTGTTACTTATATATGGCTACAGAATCAACTATGATGAATTCATCAAAGTTGGATATTGTATTATTTCCCAACGTGTTTTCATTGGACTGAAAAGAAAAAAGAAGTAATCATTAGCTTATAGTCATTTTCATTGAAATTTCTAAGCATTAGTCATTACATTCTTAATGAGAATAAGACACTATGCCTGCATCATCCATGCCTGTATCATCCATTCAATAATCTGAACTTGATTAAAATTTCATATGCACTCAAACTAATGCAATATTCAACTTGAGAATAATGCAGTGGAAATATAGGAAGACAGAGATAAACACATAGCCTTTAATACTCAACTCTACCTAAACATGTATCACGTTTACATGTGTATATGTGTGTGCAGTTGTATGTGTGCATATGCATGTGTTCGTATACAAGGTTACTTCCAAAAGTTCGTGGAAAAATAGGATTAAAAGATAATGTGAATCTTTCCATGAGCTTTTGAAGTAACTTCATATATTCTATTGGTATTTTAGTTTTATTTTTCAAGCAAAATAATGGAGATTTTAACATTATTAAGTGTTACTTGCCAAATTATTTTTAAAGTTGTTTATCCAATATATTCTTATGTTTATTCAATATGTTTTTATTTCAGTATATTTTGTTTGTTATAATTTTGTCTACACTGATAATTTGGCTTAACATTACTGTTTAGTCCTTGAGAAGTGTTTTAATTTCCTAATATAAACTATGATTAAAAACAACAAAGTCCAGGCATTAAACATCTTGCAAAGGCCAAGAAAAATCAGAAAATGTTTTAAGAATCTTCATCTGTGGTATGTGGAGTGAACATATGCCAGAAAGGAAAGCCTAATGTGTATTATTAATAGAGTGAAAGTGAGACTGTTTGGCCTTTTAGTCAAGCGAAACCAGTCTTGGGAACATTTACAGAGTATTTTGCTTCTCTAAGTTTCCAGAGCTTTGCTTAGTGTACTTGAATTTCTCCCTTTCTTCACTTTTTTCCATGTTTAATTTCATGCATTAATTACTTTGAAAGTTCTCAGAAGTAATAACATTAGCCTCATGTTATTCTTGCCCTTTCCAGATTGCAAAGCCAGAGCTTCCTAAAAACAATTCCTCCTCTGATGAGGCCACACATGTGTCTCATCTCTGACGTTTTACTGATGCAAGGACACTGTGATAAACCAGCTTCCCATGTAATTACAGAACCTAAATGTATGACATCCATCAAACAACTCTTTCTGTTTTTTCTCTCTGTGCTCTTTCTGGTTCCCCCTCTTAGGAACTGAGAAAGGCAGGCCAGATTTATATGTTCTTCATGGGGCTTCCAGGCTTTCTTTAGGGCTCAGCTTCATTGCACACCTGCTCTGGGTATTCCCCTGGCCTCTCTCTTCTCCCCACCAGTCTCACCCTTCCAACTTTATTTGACAAGGTGCTCCAGCCCGTAGAGGGAAAAGTTTAAATGTACTCAAGCCCTCACTTGACTGTGTCATTAAAATAAAATTTAAAGGAAATATGAGAAAGAGCTATTTTGGAAAAAATGGAATCTTTAAAAAGAAATAAATTACAAACTTAATGGACTCAAGCTAATTCTCTGTCTTATGCAAACAGAGCAAGCTTCCTGTCCCTCTGCAAGTCTTTCTCTGTGGACTCCTTTCCCTTCAGCTCTGATTCTCTAAGCACAAAAAGGTGACATAATTTAGGTTGAACTGAACG
>NW_007732439.1:55545-68785 GCF_000696425.1 Galeopterus variegatus | reverse complement strand
AAAATGAGAAAGGGCTATTTTGAAAAAAAAAAAGTTGGAATCTTTAAAAAGAAATAAATTACAAACTTAATTGACCCAAGCTAATTCTCTGCCTTATGCAAACAGAGCAAGCTTCCTGTCCCTCTGCAAGTCTTTCTCTGTGGACTCCTTTCCCTTCAGCTCTTATTCTCTAAGCATAAAAAGAATGACATAATTTAGGTTGAACTAAAGGTCATTTGGAGAGCCTCCAGCTGTCCAGTTAAATAAACTACAAAAATAAAGCATTTGGGGTTTCCTCTTAAGTTCAGTTTTTGGTATTGTCACTAACTTGGTTATGAATGTGTGAATTTCATGATGGGTTTCCCCAGCCTCATCCTCAGCTTAGTAAGCCCCCAGACATCTCATCTTACTTTGTCCTCACCAAGCATGCTCTTTGTTTGGAGTTGGTAGTGATAGATGCATGTGACTTAAAAAAAAAAAAAAAAAACCTATGAAATCACTCAAACAGAAGGAACAGGAGAGGATTAGAGGAAACCAGCTGGCTAGAATGAAATTGGCAGGGTTCGGCCAATGAAAGTCAACTTGCCAAGATTTAGTCTTCTGTTAGGTCATCTGTTTCCTCCTAACTAAACAATTCTTGGATATTTATAGACATAAATGAATTTTTATTTCCCGCAATAGCCAATAACTTGTCATTTCTGGTATTTGAATGCCAGTCATGGGGAAAAACAAGGACTTGTACATAGAAAAGTCAAATGTAGTCTCCTACAAGTGGAAAACAAGGAACAGATATATTATTTTTCTGTACTGAATGCCAAACCAAAACAGAATTTGTGGAGACCTTATATACTTGGCAGACATTATACATATTGCTGGACAGCTGCACATTATTTAAAATACGTTCCAAAGTTTAAGTATTTTTGAATGTGTACATTTCCAGCCCTCTAACTACAGGCTTCCAAATTACGTGAGTAGTCTGTAATCACTGTGGGGGACAAGATGTTTTCTCGCCTAATTTCAACCCAGGTCTGAATTTCAAAACCTAAAGCTCAAAGTTCAATTTATACCCCACCCGCTGAGGCAGTTAGCTTGTCTTTTATTTGTTTGTTTATATCTGTTTTAGCACATATCTCTAAAACTCATTTTCACATGATTTCCATAGCAAGTGGCCATGTGATTACATTGTTTTCTAATTTTTCTTTTAAGTTCAAAAAAGTCAAGGTGACTTTCAATTTATTGCCATCTAGAACTAATTTTTGTTGTGTGAGGGGAGGTTGGGAAAACAACGTGGGAAATGTGTGTGTGTGTGTGTTTATGATGCAAAAATTTTCATGAAGAGACATGTATGAAGGTATGTGTGTATTTACAGCAAGCCTTTCCCTTTTTGTAAATGTAACTGGCATGTTTTTTTTTTTTTTACTTTTCAGTGACTCAAAAGGTCCATGATCTATAGTAATTTGTATTTTGCTGAAGCATGACAGGAGTTACAAGTGTGGTCATGACAAGTGACCAGATCAATGTTTGTATCTGACAGCTCCAATCTACATATCAATGTGACATTTATGTTTTCTTCTGGTCATAGGATGCATAGTAACTTTGTCAAAAAATTATTTAAAATTTTTTTTCTTAAAGTAAAAATAACTTTTATGAGAAAAAATAGAGAAGTCTATAAGATCTGAAAATATTGTTAACTTATGGGGTGACAATAAGCACAAGAAAAGTGATTTTGGAAAAAAGTAACATGTTTCCGATATAGCTGATAGTTCATTAAAATATTTCCTGACGAGGTATTTTTAGGATATTGCAACTACGTGAAAGTTTTCAATATATTCTCCTTTAAATTCTAGAACATAGGTTACAAGTTCTAAAGCCTTTAGGGCCCAGGAAAGTTGTAATATGAATGAGCAGAAGGAACTAGGTGCAGGAAACATTCTGAGAGGTGAGGAGCTGTGGAAAACTTGTGAGCACAGGCTGTGTAAAAGGGCAACTGGTGTTTGGATCCAAACGTCATGGTGAATAAAGGCTAATGTTGGCTGATTTTAAATTTTTTAGGAAAAGCCATGAATCCAGATTTATATGTGAAATTTACCAATTTGTAAATGTCAGTTCAAATGACCAAGGGGGAAAAAAAAGATGCTGTGTGTGGAAGGAAAAAAACAAAAACATCATATTAGCTAGCTAGTTTACAACTTCTGGCTTAGTGCCTGCATGAGCACATGCATATACACTTAGAAAAAAATGAGTGGAGTGTTTACAAATCTTCAAGTAGCTGGAAACATCTTAAACAGAAGAGATGACTAGTTGATGTTTTCATCTCTCTCACTCATAAAAAGATGTGCCATTAAAGGCAGTGTGTGAGACTACTCCTTGCCAGATCACATCTCCTCCGCAGATTTCTTCTGTATTACAGAACACAAGCACGAGCGATACTTTCCAGAAAATTCTCCATGAATGACAGTGTTTGCCAATGAGAGGCACTTGCACATGACTTGGAAGGCAGAAGGGAAGGGAGGCCACTATTCCCTGGAAGCAGCTCCCCCCAGACGTGTGGGAGGATGTGATTCATGGGGGGTTTTTGGTAAGCTCTCTATAACCACTTTTTACTGCCACAGATTGAAGTAGTTGGTGGAAATTTCCCAGGAATTCTTGAGAATTGCAGCAGCTTCCTGGGACCCCCATGAGTAACATATGATTCAGAGCTTCAGGCTGAGGGAATCAGTAGTGGCTTCACATACATTTCCTCCCTCAGCTTTTCCAAAGGTCATCTAAACCTCCCATCCTTTATACTAAAACCTTTATAACTGGAATCCATTGAGTGCCTTCCATTTCAATGGATTAAACTAATTCTAGTTGACTGCTAAAAAGAAAATCTGTATTTTGTTTGTACACTCTAAAAGGCCCATGCATGAAAATCCCCAGACAACTTACAAGTGTGCTCTTACTTTACACACACATGCATGTCTGCATACACTGCCTCACTCATATACTCTCATCGATATTTAATCTTCTTAGTTGTAACATATTCTTGCAATAACTTACTTTGATATTTTTGTTGTTTTTTAAACAATCATTCATTCAACAAATATTTAATAAACACCTTCTATGTGCCACATAACCCTTCTACGTACACAGAACATAGGAATAAGACAAAGTCCATGCATTTATGGAATTTACATTCTAGCAGGGGAAACACAATAAACAAATGCAGAAATAAATATGTAATAAGCACCATAAGGAGTTCAAAAGGGATAGGGCGATATTTGAGGAGGGCCTAAAAAATATGATCTACTAGTCTAAAGAGGAGGGAAGAATGCTGAGAAAATGGTGGCTGCTTGATAAACTCTGATGTCCAAGAGGGGACAAGTCCTGCAGGTCACAGCAAGGGCAATGCTTGATTTCATTCTGAAGAGAGGAAAAGCCATGGAAGGGGTCTGTGTAGAGGAGTGATAGGCTCTGATTTTCAGTTTTAACATGATCATTCTGGGCAGCTATTTGATGATTTAAATAGGAAATCAAGAGTAGAAATTTATGAAATTAAAACTGAATTTTTCTGCCTATCCTGTGTCAGGGTACCAGTGCTCTCAGAGGCTCAGTGTCTTCATCTGTAACATAGGGAGGTTACTATTACTTATCTCAGGAGCATGCTGAGGAAATCAGATAGGTTAACATATGTAGAGTATTAGAGCCTCCCCTGGCACACATCAGCCAGCAGGGTTGGTGGCTGCAGTCATGACAACAGCAGCAGCAGCAGCAGAGGCACCCCAATCCCCTGCCAGACAGTAAGGTCCAAGAGCAATTTAATATCTGCCTTCCCAGATTTTTCTCTATAGACATGCAAACCACCATACACACATTATTTTACTGATTTATTAATCTTTTTCAGAAATGAAGTTGTACACATTTCTTTTCCTCTGATCCTCTTGCTTTCTTACCTAATGACATTCCTGAGCATTCTATTATATCGGTGCAAGAGGATCCACATAAAATGTTTAGTATTGCAAAGTACCTCACAAGTATAGACACTACAATTATTTAACATTCCTGTAGGTTTTCTGCAGTTCATTTTTTCTTTCCAGCTGTGACTTATACTGCTGTGTGTCAACATGCATCATCGTGCGGGAGTCAGAGTGAAAGAGATTCCTTCAGGTGGGACTGATTGCTTGATGGTTATGCGCATTTTAAATTTGGATTGTCACTACCAAATTACACATTAAAAAGATAGTTTTGAGTTACAGCCCTATGAGTAGTATGTTCCAGAGCCTTTTTCACACAACCTTAACAGCTATATTATTTTTTAAATTCTGGCAGACTCAGGTCAAAGATTTACATCTCATTACTGTTTTCCTTTGCATGACCCTAAGTAATAGTAATATTAGGCATATTTTTATATATTTTTTTCTTTTTGGACTAGACAAGTTATGACCTTTGCGAATTTATTTTCTATTTGTTTATTTGGTTCTTTTCCCTTACTAATCTGTAAGAGCTCTTTTCATATAAGCATTATTAATTCTTCATATGTTTTATATATTGCCAATATTTTCTTCTCATATGTCATTTGTTTTTAACTTTAATTGTGGTGACTTTGCCTAATTGATTTATAAAATTTTTGTGTAGTCCAATCTACCAGTCTCTCCTATTTACAACTTCTGGCTTTTCTTGTATTGCTTCAAAAAGCCTTCCTTATTCAAAAAGTGATATTCTTCAAATATTTTATAATTCTGAAGTTTTTATGTATGGATAATTGATGAATTTGAAACTTATTTTATACTGGATGGGGTAGAGACACAATTATTTCAGATGGAAAAATACCCAAATATTAACAAAGACTTCTTTTCTAAAGCAGAAATGTGCTTCATTTTCAGATATGGCTATTAAACCCACCGGATGAAAGTCCACACTCTCTCTTCTCCGTACACACTCGCACACTCTCTCTTCTCCATACACACTCAGCAGGCCATGTTTCAACATTCAAGAGCCACTGCTAGGAAGAAAGCCACTAAGGAGAGCTTCAGAGTCACACCGGGCTCTGAGAGTGACAAGTCTCTGGTTAAGTCCTGTATACAGGGGTTTATTGGTTACTGTGGTATGAATGAACTTGTCCTTACTAATGCAGGCACCAAGTGGGTTAAACCTGCTATAAGATTTCTGAGGAACAGAACATCATTGGCTCTAATAATGAAAATTAATTATTTCATAAAGGAGTTTCAAAATTTAAAAGGTGGAGGATGAGGAGAGAACATCAAATGGCGGGGCCCATGTGAGGACTGCAGGTGAGAAAAAGAGAAAAGGACAGCATTATTAAAGAAGAAGGTNTATTCTTCAAATATTTTATAATTCTGAAGTTTTTATGTATGGATAATTGATGAATTTGAAATTTATTTTATACTGGATGGGGTAGAGACACAATTATTTCAGATGGAAAAATACCCAAATATTAACAGAGACTTCTTTTCTAAAGCAGAAATGTGCTTCATTTTCAGATATGGCTATTAAACCCACCGGATGAAAGTCCACACTCTCTCTTCTCCATACACACTCAGCAGGCCATGTTTCAACATTCAAGAGCCACTGCTAGGAAGAAAGCCACTAAGGAGAGCTTCAGAGTCACACCGGGCTCTGAGAGTGACAAGTCTCTGGTTAAGTCCTGTATACAGGGGTTTATTGGTTACTGTGGTATGAATGAACTTGTCCTTACTAATGCAGGCACCAAGTGGGTTAAACCTGCTATAAGATTTCTGAGGAACAGAAAATCATTGGCTCTAATAATGAAAATTAATTATTTCATAAAGGAGTTTCAAAATTTAAAAGGTGGAGGATGAGGAGAGAACATCAAATGGCGGGGCCCATGTGAGGACTGCAGGTGAGAAAAAGAGAAAAGGACAGCATTATTAAAGAAGAAGGTGGAAGAATGGCTGATAGGGGGAGCAGACCCAGACTATTCACTAATATGAAAAAGTTAAGTTAAAACAGAGACAGCTACATCAAGCAAACTGTTCTGTAAGGTGTTTTCTGGAAGGTACTTCTTTTCCTGCTGATTTATTCTGGGCACTGTATCTGTACACAATGCTTCTGCATCGGCTGACAGAGCAGTGGCCCAGGCTGCCCCCCTCTATTGATTGCTGTCCTCCTCGCCTTGGGGGAACTACTTGTCACCTCATAGTGACTATGATGTCTACTACCGCAGAGGAGAAAAAAATCTTACTGTTGCAAAACATTTTCTAGTGATTTAAGGATCCAGCAGTCTACCAACTCACGGTTATAATGAGCTGTGGGGCTTTTCCCTTGGATTTTGCAGGACGTGCCCTTGAATTATTTATACCAGAACAGCCACCTGCTCACGATGATTTTCCATTTTGCCTTTGCTCAACTGGCCTTGTCAGTGGCATTGCAGGTGCAGTGTCACTCTGCACTTCTCCCTTCATCCCCCTATCAGAACAGTGCTGACCAAAAGCTGCCACACACCTTCAAAGTGCTTTTTCACTACAGCCGTGGCCTTTGTCTAAACAGATAGTTCTATAAGCTCCATTCCGAGGAGCTGTGCTGGTGCAGTTGTTCAACCAGGTGCTGTCAACTCCAGCGCTGAGGAAAGTCTTTCTCTTTTCTTTTTTTCTAGAAGACTGAAATTTATGAATATATATGCTTATGTTGACAAAAGGCAATTTGGTTGGTGGGAAGGAGAAACCAAAGCAGCTGCGTTCAAAGTACAGCTCTGTGCTGGCAAACAGGCAGTGCCTTCGCTCTTTTCTTCCAGCGCT
The DNA here is from genome assembly GCF_000696425.1 of Galeopterus variegatus. Taxonomy (NCBI): domain Eukaryota; kingdom Metazoa; phylum Chordata; class Mammalia; order Dermoptera; family Cynocephalidae; genus Galeopterus; species Galeopterus variegatus. The sequence goes on along the minus strand of NW_007732439.1, from coordinate 62,051 downwards.
TTAACAAAAAGAAACATTACATGTTTGAGTAGACAACAAGAGGTACCATTAGGATTCAGCAAATTGAAAATCTAGACTGCAATAAAAAAAAAGTCAGTCACAGGGGAATTCATAATGGCTTCCCCACATTTTAGTGGAATACTTCTGTTTTTTATTCACCTTGCAAACCGTGTTCACAAACAACAGCAAAGAACAAAAGCTGTGATTTATATTTATGGACAGCTATACATGCACCCCTGACCTCCCACTGCCTCCCTCACCCTCCGTACCAGAAGCAATTTATGGAGGCTGGTCTAAATAAACATTAAGGAGGCAAGGCCACAAACTGACAGCCAGAAAAATCGATGGGCTCCAGAAACCAGCAAGTAGGATCAATAAAAGAGATTAGGCATCACAAGCTGGGGTAAGGCCGTTACAGGTAAATGTGGCTCGCGCTTCATCTGACAGGGTCTCGGCAACAGGATAAAAACTCGTATCAACAGAAGCACACAGCGAGTAGCCGATGGAGGCTGCTCCTGAGTTGCAGAGACTGACGGATGACCCCAGAGTGAAAGGGATTTATATAGAGGCCTTCGGGAATTTTCAATTGCTTTTCTAGCATCATCTCACACCTGGGCAGCTCCCCACAGGAAGTTGTGCAGATATATCTTTTGAAAAATCTCTGTGTTTGCTTCTCATTAGTTAGCTTTCTCTGGATTTATTATTAGTCCCTGAACACAAGCCAGCACAACTTTGCCCTCCCTGTCCCCCTACACACACACACACACACACACACACACACACACACACACACACACCTTCCAACATTACTATATTAATAGGATTATTTATACTCAAATGCACCGTGAGTATGTATGGGAATTGCTACAAAGCAAACTTAACCTATTTTTACACGTCTCAAAAGAAAATCTACGCACTTAAAACATTGGACCGTCAACTTGCAAACTCGAATTGACAGCAGAAGAATGAGGGAAAATGACATTGTTGAGTTTGCCGGTTAACGTCCAAAGCTTGTCAACAAAAGAATGAAAGATAATTATCTTCTTAGAAGTGGAGTCACTAACAAAGGAAGGACCAAGGCAAAATAGCTTTGCCTGTTTATGAAACTGGCCAGTTAGAACTTGAAAATGCAAATCTTAGCTCTGTGGGAATGGTTGCACTAAAAACAAAATCATGCTTGACTTTGCCTCAGGATTCTCCTTTTAGAAATGGGGATTAGGCCTCTGTCTGATGAAAATATAATGGAACAATAGATGAGGATGAGGACAGAAAAGAGGAAGTTCAATTTCCTTGAACGCTAAAAGACAATTGGAATTTTAATTGAACTTTAATCTAGGAACAGGATAGTAGTGAGGCTAATGTTCTCAGATGTAGTAAATTGGGGAAAATACCACACCATTTTGCAGCACCTCCTCTCCCTTGAACCTGGGCTGCCCTGGTGCCTTGATTTGACTAGTGTGATGTGGAAAGTATTCTGTGAGTTTTGAATCTAGCTTTCAAGAAGGCTTACAACTTACTCTCTCGATGCTCTTGATGACACAGTGTGAGCAAACTCAGGCTTGCCTGCTGAATGCTAAGAGCTATGTGGCTCAGTTGCCCCTGTCACCCTAGCCCACCATCAGTTACATGGGNGGACTTCTAATTGCATTCATGTTGCTTTGAGTAATCTTTTTTGTGTCCCTGTTACACAGCAAGAAGTGTAACAGGGTAGTAGCAGAGGGCAGTGTTGGCAAAGAAGAGCATCTAGCGCACTTGCTAGATGAGGACATTGCTCTCTGACCCAAACTTCTTTCTAGGTGATGTACTTTCCCTGCTTTTATGACATATCTAAGTTTTCCTTCCCAAAATGCACAGGAATACCAACATCTATATTCATGTTGTTCTTAGTACCTGAAAGGCTCTTCTCTTCAAATCTTCCTGGCAAACTTTTATTAATTTTTCAAGGCCCAGTTGAAATTTNCTGAGGGTTGCGATCCGTTGCCAGACACGGAAAAAGACAAAAGACAAAAAAAAAAAAAAACCTCCCCACAAAAGAAGAAAGGTTTTTTGTTTGGTTGATTGTTTTTTTTCATATTAGATCTTTCAACTGCATTGCTTTTTCTGTCATCCCGTTGCTATTATCTATAGCTTATAAATTGCCTTACAGCCCTAATATAATTCTCCCCACTATAATCACAGCTCTGGTCTTTTTCCTACCTTGCTGGAAGTTTCTGTCTTTCACCTTGTGTTCTATAATCTGTGGGCTCTTAGCACATTTGTTTTCTGTTACATTCCAAAGCAAAATATGACACCATAAATCCCTTTATTTTGGGCACAGTCATCAATGTTATATTCCAAAGCAAAATATGAGAGCATAAATCCCCTTATTTTGGTCACAGTCATGCCAGGAATGTGTTACAGACTCTTTGGAAAAGTTGAATTGTCTTCTCTTCTCAGATCCTTCCTGGATACCCAAAATGAAACACGAGTTGGATGGTGGAGTTACCTGGAAATCCCTGGTATGGAAAGATTAAGTTACTTGCCTCTCTATACTTAGCTTTCTTAGTGGGGGCAGATGGGGGTTCAACTGAACTGTTTTCAGTTTCTCCCAGGCCAAGTCATTTCCCATTACACAGAAACAGGCCAGTCTCATCTAACCCAGAGGTCATGCTCACACTGACAAATCAGATGCAGATTGCTAAACTCACTGATCTACCCCAAACTCTTATCTTTAATTTCCTTTACAGATATGTATCTATAGCCTGGACAAATGTGAACATCATTATGTAGTCATGCTCTTGGAGGTTAAAGGAATTTATACTGACTCTGAGGAGGTCAGTCATCAGTCTAGAAGGAATTGGCAAAGTCTTTTCACTCTGGATTGAGCTTGGTCTTCATAGTAAGCCAATTTTTATGGAAGATTGCAGTCCATTTTGGCCTAAGATAAAATCATTATTGAAGAAATCATTAAGTGTATCTTTCTGAAACTACACTGGCTATTATTTTTGTTCCACCTGATTCTTTCATGCTCTTATTCACAGATCCAATTGGAATTAGATAAAGGTTTAANCTCGATGCTCTTGATGACACAGTGTGAGCAAACTCAGGCTTGCCTGCTGAATGCTAAGAGCTATGTGGCTCAGTTGCCCCTGTCACCCTAGCCCACCATCAGTTACATGGGCGAGATCCTCCTAGATCATCTACCTGCGCACTGGCCCACCAGCTGACCACACTTGCGGGGTACAAGCCCAGCCAAGCACAGGCAACTCGCTCACATTGGAAGGACTGCTCGGTCAACTCACTGCAACCCACTAAATAAACTTCTGCTTTAGGTCACTATGTTTAGGGATAGTTTATTATGCAACAAAAGCTAACTGATTTAACATTGAGTCAATGATGACTGCATGTTAGTCCTAGGCATGGTGGAGGGGTTAATCTTGATTTTGTCTGCATTTTCTAAGGATCAGAAATTGCTATGGAGTGTCTTGCAGGGTCACATTTTCTCTTCCCCTACTTAGGCATGGCAGGGTGGGGATAAAATTCACAGGCTCGCTTTTTCCCTACCTTCTTGCCAGTGCTTCCCTTGGGCCAGACACATCGGGAAGGCAGAGGACAAAGGACCCCTTGTGATCTCTTCTGGAGAGGCCAGCTCCTGGGGTACAGGGCATAACATAGAGGCATGAGAAAGGATTCTGGGATAGTGTAGAGGGGTAGAAATCTTCTCATTTGATTTTTAGGCAGGGCTCTTTAGGTAAAAGAACTTAACGGACAAAAGTCCTTAGCTAAGAGGCAATAGTGTACAGCTAGTAGGCAAAAAGCCTATCTAATCATTTCTAATAAAGTATATGTTGATTCTCAGTTGATTTTTAGATAGGGTCTTTAGGTAATGCATGTATGGGACAAAAGTCCTCAATTAGGAGACAAGGGTCTACAGCTAGCAGGCAAAATACCATCTAATCAATTCTAAGCACTATTTAGGGATAGGATTATATACTTTGATTATTTAACATACTGATTGTTGTTAAAAGATGTTGAAAGATTTGCTGTCGGGAAAAATGTGAAAAAAATGTTTGCTAAGGGTAAGCTGTTTGTTGGTGGAAAATTTAGAGACAATTACACTTAGATTTAATCATAAGAATGTAACTCTTAAGTCATTTAAGTGGAGGTTATATTTTAGATAACGATTACAGTTTGATCAACTTAGGTTTTCACAAATTGTACATTGGAATGTCACATTGTTAATTTAAATGATGTTACCAGTTTCTATTTTTCAAGCTATGCTTAGCCATAGATAACTTTTATCACATTGCCCATGTCTTTGTTTTCCTTTGAAATGATTGAATCAACTGATCTTTCTTGTGAAACTTCCTTGTCTTTACAATAAAAACAGAAGCTAACTTTGAATCGGGGCTGTACCCAGTTTCTTCTTCTAACAGGAGTTGGAGGTGCAGTCCCTTTGGAAGTTTCTTTCACCTAGTGTTCTATAATCCGTGGCTTCCCTGTGGGGTCTTAGCACATTTGTTTTCTGTTACATTCCAAAGCAAAACACGACAACATAAATCCCTTTATTTGGGACACAGTCATCAATATATTCCAAAGCAAATTATGATAGCATAAATCCCTTTATTTTGGGTACAGTCATGCCAGGAATGTGTTACAGACTCTTTGGAAAAGTTGAATTGTCTGCTCTTCTTAGATCCTTCCTGGATACCCAAAATGAAACATGAACAGGATCGTGGAGTTACCTGGAACTCCCTGGTATGGAAAGATTAAGTTACTTGCCTCTCTGTACTTAGAGTTCTTAGTGGGGGCAGATGGTGTTTCAGTTGAACCCTTTTCAGCTTCTCCCAGGCCAAGTCACTTCCCATCACACAGAACCAGGTCAGTCTCATCTAACCCAGAGGTCATGCTCACATTGACAAATCAGATGCAGATTGCTAAATTCTCTGATCTACCCCAAACTCTTACCTTTAATTTCCTTTACAGATATGTATCTATAGGCCTGGACAAATGTGAACATCATTATGTAGTCATGCTCTTGGAGGTTAAAGGAATTTATACTGACTCTGAGGAGGTCAGTCATCAGTCTAGAAGGAATTGGCAAAGTCTTTTCACTCTGGATTGAGCTTGGTCTTCATAGTAAGCCAATTTTTATGGAAGATTGCAGTCCATTTTGGCCTAAGATAAAATCATTATTGAAGAAATCATTAAGTGTATCTTTCTGAAACTACACTGGCTATTATTTTTGTTCCACCTGATTCTTTCATGCTCTTATTCACAGATCCAATTGGAATTAGATAAAGGTTTAACTGGCAGAAAGATGACTGTGTTACTAATACAGTGAGGAATGCACAGCACACTCAGAGTCAGAAACCATTTCTAACATTGCCATTTACTTGTTAGGTGAGCTTAGACAAGTCACTTATCCTCTCATCTTCTTTACTGGGATGATGAAGATGTTAATATTTGTCTTACCTGCTTCACAGGATGGGTTGTGAAGCTCAAAATAAAGAAATGGCATAAAAGAAGCTTGATAGCAAGTGTAAATGATTATAACGTATAAAATACAAGTACCGCAATTTTTATGAATGCAGTCATTCAACAAACAGCAGGTAACTACTATGCCAGAAGTAAAGATAACTACAATAGGGTTCTTGAAGATATGGGTTCAAGTTCTAGCTTCAGAAACAAATAAACAAGCAAAAACTATTTGGGAAAAGTAGAAGAGATGTAGATCACCCACCTTCACCACTTGTTTCACCAGCTAATTTCTATTAAGAGCTAACACTGTGTCAGGCCCTATGTTAAGCCTATTACATACATTAACCCCATTTAAGACTCATAATTCTATATAAGGAGAAAATTATTGTCATCATTTTACAGATGAGGATGTTGAAGTTTGAAAAACTGAGGCATTTAGTGTGTCACTAAAACTTCTGACAATATAAGAATAGGTGGAGGTTTGTTAGAAAACTGTCAAGGGCTTATTTTTAAACAATTCAGGTCTCTGCATGTCAACCAGTTCATGATTTCAGCAGGCCATTTCCAAACAGGTTTGGAGAACCAAGGAGAGAGAATCTGAGGTGCAGATTTGGTCATTATCAGTATCCACCACATCTTCAGGTTTCTGTCTCCACGGGAGAGTTTGAGCAAAAAGAAAGAAGAAAAATAAAGACAATTATGTCTGGGATATCCATTCTTCACAAAAAACCAGGATCCTGCAATCTGGGTTTCTTGGCCTGTTAGGAATCAGCGTTAAGTTTCTGCCTTGGTAAGGTCACTAGTTAGAGAGAAGTCACCATATGTTATCTTTTAAGTGCTTGCAATCCCTAGACAAGCAAGTAGAAGCTAAACTGTAAATCAACAGCTACTCTGAAGCACAGAATTCTAGAACATTATGACAACTGAGCTGTCTTTTATGACTAAGGATTGATTTTAATAAATGATGAATGACTATTTCTTTGGAGAACTTACATATTTTACATTGTCTTTATTTTCTTTTATATCTTTAGTTTTAATCATTTTCT
>NW_007732439.1:41006-54545 GCF_000696425.1 Galeopterus variegatus | reverse complement strand
CCTCTCATCTTCTTTACTGGGATGATGAAGATGTTAATATTTGTCTTACCTGCTTCACAGGATGGGTTGTGAAGCTCAAAATAAAGAAATGGCATAAAAGAAGCTTGATAGCAAGTGTAAATGATTATAACGTATAAAATACAAGTACCGCAATTTTTATGAATGCAGTCATTCAACAAACAGCAGGTAATTACTATGTCAGAAATAAAGATAACTACAATAGGGTTCTTGAAGATATGGGTTCAAGTTCTAGCTTCAGAAACAAATAAACAAGCAAAAACTATTTGGGAAAAGTAGAAGAGATGTAGATCACCCACCTTCACCACTATTTTCACAAGTTAATTTGTATTAAAAACTAACACTGTGTCAGGCCCTATGTTAAGCCTATTACATACATTAACCCCATTTAAGACTCATAATTCTATATAAGGAGAAAATTATTGTCATCATTTTACAGATGAGGATGTTGAAGTTTGAAAAACTGAGGCATTTAGTGTGTCACTAAAACTTCTGACAATATAAGAATAGGTGGAGGTTTGTTAGAAAACTGTCAAGGGCTTATTTTTAAACAATTCAGGTCTCTGCATGTCAACCAGTTCATGATTTCAGCAGGCCATTTCCAAACAGGTTTGGAGAACCAAGGAGAGAGAATCTGAGGTGCAGATTTGGTCATTATCAGTATCCACCACATCTTCAGGTTTCTGTCTCCACGGGAGAGTTTGAGCAAAAAGAAAGAAGAAAAATAAAGACAATTATGTCTGGGATATCCATTCTTCACAAAAAACCAGGATCCTGCAATCTGGGTTTCTTGGCCTGTTAGGAATCAGCGTTAAGTTTCTGCCTTGGTAAGGTCACTAGTTAGAGAGAAGTCACCATATGTTATCTTTTAAGTGCTTGCAATCCCTAGACAAGCAAGTAGAAGCTAAACTGTAAATCAACAGCTACTCTGAAGCACAGAATTCTAGAACATTATGACAACTGAGCTGTCTTTTATGACTAAGGATTGATTTTAATAAATGATGAATGACTATTTCTTTGGAGAACTTACATATTTTACATTGTCTTTATTTTCTTTTATATCTTTAGTTTTAATCATTTTCTTCAACTGAGCTGTCTTTTATGACTAAGGATTGATTTTAATAAATGATGAATGACTATTTCTTTAGAGAACTTACATATTTTACATTGTCTTTATTTTCTTTTATATCTTTAGTTTTAATCATTTTCTTTTCTATTTTGCAGAAATTATCTAATCCGTATTGCTATTTTAGTTAGCAAGAAAATTTGTTTACAGTGATAGCAATTTTGGTGCTTGGGGAGTGGTTGCATCCTCCAAGTTTTGGGAGGTCTATGGGTTGCTCCATGCCCATAGACCACCCAAAACTTGTATGCCAGTTTTCACATGTTGGTAGTACCAAGTCTATGGGTACAAATTCCCAGGCAGGATAACTTTGCAGCTTCACTTTTTTAAGGGTGGTAAAGGCTACAATTGAAACAATATAAGGAGCAATTGAACATTAGTGGACATTTCTAGCAACAGAGTTGGCTGACAATAGTAGGACCAGCAAAGCACACCAAAACTAGCAGATGAAAGAACTTTAGCTAGCTCACAGTTCTTTAAGAAGTGTTTATGAATCTGAGTTAACCAGCTAAAATAATATTTATGCCGGACAGTTGTCTGGGTGGCTTTAGACCAATGCAGTTCTTCCCCCTTTCTCACTTGTCTTTCTCAAGAATAATTGTAGAATGTGCTGGAAATGGAATATCTTGAGATAGGAAGGAGCAAGCTGGAGCAGCCTGGGCTCTGTTCCAGCTTCCTCTAGAAACAGAACGTCCTTCAGTGCTTCAGCCCAGCAGTCCTGTTGCCTCTAGCATATAAAACCCAGCTGGACAACTTTCCAGGGTCCCTCAGCTCTGCTTCAGTGGGACTTGCACAGTTGAAACTCCATCTGCCCCAGGCAGCTTTCCTGAGCTTTGGGGGACCAGCTCACAAAGAATCCTAGGCTTCACTGCTGTTTGTCCATAAGTAATAAACCCACTTTATGTAACTTGTTGTGTGCGTGGGTGTTCTGTCTCATCAGATGCAGACACGTTGGTAACCAGTACACACTGAACCTGTTTCACAATTTACTTGTAATAATAAACACCTATGTCTCCTGAAGAGGTGGAAACCAGAATTACTGAGATATCTGAAATAACGTTTTCCTTCAAAGTTTACCCTGGTGTTGTTTGTAGTTAGATATCAAAGGCCTCATTAATACATATATTATTGATTATGTGTTATTGATCATACTGACCATGTAGTCATTCTAAAATCATCATAAAATATTAAAATGATGTTTTTACCTAAACCGTTTATCTTATTTTTTAGACTTCCATATCAGAAAGTGAAATGAGATGTTATAAAATTTCCAGCTGTTTATCAATCTGAATTAGTCTGGATCAAATATGGGTCATCCATTGAAAACAATACAGATTGACTTGTTTAGGAACAGGCACTACATACATAAATGGGTCACACCAAGTCCTACTCTTAATTGTAAATGAACTTTCATTGACATCTACACATTCAATTCATTAAGACATGGTTATTACTGGGCAAAAATTAATTCACTCACAAACAATCACTTGTAAGTACAAACAGTTGAAATCTTAAATTTTCTAAAGGCCTAGATTAGCCCTTTGCCACCTTATTTATTTCTTTCAATCATTTTAGCATAGAAAACAGTGAGGTAAAATCACAGTTTTCCATACATGGTATTTGAGGTGTGAAGGAAATGTGTTGTACTTTTTTCCAATTCCTGTAAGAGGGATCTTGGGCTGTTTTCCAAATGAAGAAAATATTTTTACACAGCTGCAATGCAAGGATATCCCTGGAATGGACAGAGAAATAGTCTTTTCTTTTAAAGAGTTTGGAATTTGGAATATAATATCACCAACAACACACATTTGCAGAGCAATTCACAGTTTTCAAGGTACCTTTACATTCATTACCTCAATTGAGCTTCAAAAACCCTGGTAAGTAGGGAAAAAGGTAAAAACTATTTTAATTTGTATTTATTTATTTATTTTATTTATTTTTTTATTGGTTATAAACATTCATGACATACAGAGCTGATTGTCATCCCTCACGCCCAAGATTTGTGAAGGCCAGATTCATACTGGCAGCATGCCCATTACCACAAATTGTGATTGTACCCCGTGTCCCCACCCAATTATCCACAACTTCCCTCCCCCTCCCCCACCCCCACACCCTACTTTGTATCTCAAGGTAACGTGATTGTACCCCGTGTCCCCACCCAATTATCCACAACTTCCCTCCCCCTCCCCCACCCCCAAGCCTACTTTGTATCTCAAGGTAACTTCTCTCCCTCTGAAAGTCCAACGCACCACTGTGGTCTTTCTTTCCTTCCTTCTTTCACTCTTAGCTCCCACTTAGGGGTGAGCACATGCGGTATTAATCCCTCTGTGCTTTGCTTATTTCACTCAACATAAGTTTCTCCAGGCTCATGCACGTTGTTGCAAGTGGGAGAATTTCATTCTTTTTTATGGCAGAGTAGTATTCCATGGTGTATATATACAACAGTTTCCTTATCCAATCATCCATCAGTTGGTTAGAGCATGGCCTAATAACACCGATATCTTAATTTTTACAATAAAATTAGCTTTATTTTTTGCTTTATTAGGGAACTAATATCTGCTTATTATGTGTAATGTATAAACATTCACAAGTTATTTAAAGAAAATAAATAATTCTTAACACCCCATTATACAAATACCAATATAAATATTCCCATGTATGCATGAAGAATTTTTTAGTAATATTCAAACACACACAGATTATAGTGTATATGATAACTCTTAAACTGCTTTCTTTTTCATATGTCATTAACATATTTTGGCAATTAATTAGATACCCGCATCATGATTTTTAAATGGCTATTCATTTGATCATAAAATATAATTAGTGTTTAAATATACTGGTTTAGTAAGATTGGGGTTGCTAGAAAACCACCCACAGTGAGGTGAGGTGGATACTCCTTTACTATCACCACTAAAAACATTTGATATATGTTTAAAATATTTTAAAAATATTCCCCAGGGCCGGCCTGTGGCTCACTCGGGAGAGTGCGGTGCTGATAGCACCAGGGCCACGGGTTTGGATCCCATATAGGGATGGCCGGTTCGCTCACTGGGTGAGCATGGTGCTGACAACACCAAGTCAAGGGTTAAGATCCCCTTACCGGTCATCTTTAAAAAAAAAAAAAAAAAAAAAAAAATTCCCCAGATGTATAGGGTTAAATTCTGTATCAAAAATCAGTTCTTCTCAGCAAAACAACAAAATAGAAGCTAAAAAATTACTGGCTGAATTTTTGAAATGTGAACACTCAATATAGATACCTTTGAATCAAAAGTGAATTGAAAGATAATATTCAGCTGGGAATTAAATTACAATTTTGTCATTTCTGCCCAGTACAATTTCTTGCACATTTACTCATCATAAACAGAAATTTGGTTTGCTGGAATCAACCTCATAATTGATAAAGATAATTAGATTATTTTAAAATCTGTGGTACAACCCAGCTTGATTACTTTCTGTGACCTTTGGATTTCTTAAGAGTAACTCAGTCTTGAGCAGGCTACTTTAAAAAAATTCAAATTGGAGTCTAATCCTGATTTAAAATATCTTGAAGTTTTTCTTCTTTATCTTTCTCATTTTGTCTAAGAGCCCCAGAATGCTCTATAGATACTATCTCATTAATTCTTAGAGGATCCCTGGGCAGCAATTGTAGTAGAGGTTTTCTTATTACTATAACTATTCCCATGAAATAGAGACCCTGGGAAGTCCCACGAATTGCTCAAGATTATAGACTGAAGACAAGGAATAACTAAGCCCAGAATGCAGGTCCCAGGGCTCCCTATCCACAAGGCATTTTCTCTTTGTGGTAAATAACATTGCCATTCTGGAAGCTGACTTTTAGATACTGTTTTATGTGGTAGAATTCAAATTCATATTAGTTTCTCAGTGCTTTGATATTTATTTTAGATGCTGGCTATGTATACCTATGAAACATGAAATGCAACACTCTCAATCCATTTATTTTGCCCTCTTAGTGATCTTTGAAGGATTGTCCTGTGATTGGCATGACTATGGAGATTGGTATTCATCATTAAGAATAATGAAATGCAATGTCAGCTCATTCTCTATTGCATCACCCACTGTAGATAGACATGAGCAAAGTTTAAATAAGTTGAATAAAAGGTCCCTCAAATTTAAACAAACTTGGTGACTCATCAAATAACAGATTGAATAATGTAAATTCTTCTAAATCAGAGAAAGGATTTTGAAAACAGTGCATTTGGAGAAATAAATTATGGTTTTCTTCCTTGAATTTAGTCACCCTCCCCCCACACACACATACACACATTTTCATTTTAAAATCAGCTAGAAAGTTAGCACAATTTAAGAAAAAAATAGTGGGCTTCCCACTGCTTCTTCCCTGCATTAAGTCACAGTCCCCTGCTTGTGTCATCATAATTATTTCCATATCAACTACTGGTGATATCAGAGCTCAAGACTGGAGCTTCCAGAGGAAAAGGAACTATAGGGACAAATGATCTATTAAAAATACTGTTTTCAAGAAGATGTTCCTAACAAAAAAGAAATGAATAGAAAGATTACCCACATTAAGAAAAAACTTAGGATTAGAATGTGGGTTCTTACTAAGTAATCATTCAGCTAGTGATCTATTTTCTAGAATAAAGAATAGAAATTGAAATAGGGGGAAAACTAGAGAAGTCTATCAATGAGAAGGATTTTTATGAACTAGTCTATTACTTTAAATACAGAAGTCTTTATATTTCCTAAGGGTAGCTGAAGATGCTTAATTTTGATGTACACTAAAGAGATTATTGCCAGGTATTGCTGAATCCACAGGGAAATTTGAATTATGCATTTTCATTAAGGTGCTTTAATGAAGGTGTGCCATAATACATGCTCATATCATGTATTAGTACATGCTCATATCATGTATTAGTGATATGAGCAGTTTAACTCTAATTATCAGAGTAGACATTAAATCACACATTTTATCATGATCTCATCACCTTCCCATATAAAGCATGATCTATGTATTTCAGATTTGTTTCATCCTTTCATGTGTTGGTGTACATATATACATAGTAAAATACCAAGAAATGTTGGCTTATGTTCTACACACACTAAAAATATTTTTCTCATTTATTGCTTTAGTGGTGAAAAGATAGGAAAGGAGAGGATGGTGCGGTGAGCTTCTCAGTTGGCCCCCAGTGAGCCCTGCTCCCTGATATCCACAGCCTTATATCATTTCTTTTTGGGTATGGGTTGGACCTATTAATTCACTTCTAATAAAATATGTCAGGAGTGATGGGATATCAGTTCTGGGGTAAGTTATAAAAGGACTATGGTTTTTATCCTAAACATTCCTTATTGAGTTTTTAATTTGGGGAAGCCAGCTACCAAGTCTTGTCAGGCTGATCAACTATTTTAGTTTTCCTGGGACTTTCCTGCTTTTAGCACTGGAAGTTCAGTACATAGAACAGTTGGTTACTTAGCAAGAGGCCAATGTGAGTGAGCTTAGAAGACTCTGAGGTTTGCCTATAGCCATGTGAGTGAACTTGGAAGGATATCTTCTAAAGAAAGGACCAGCAACCTTTTTCTGTAAAGGGCCATACAGTAAATATTTTAAGCCTTGCAGGTCATGTGGTCTTTGTCATATTTTAATGGTACTTGGGATTCATTTTAATTAAGTATGGAAAGACACACAAACATGAAAAAAATTGTTATGAAGGAAAAAGTTTTTATTATAGTGATAGTCCCCTTAGAAACAGGAGGCATGACATGACACACAGGGCTATATGAGAAGGCACAAAGGTGAGATAAGTCAGGGAGGGGACTGTGGGCAAGAGGCTTTATTGTGGTTTTTGAGGGAAAAAATGGGTGAGGCAAGGCAAACAGTCTAAGCAGATTGGACCGTTTGAATAATTTTAGTGGGATCTGGATCTGGGTATCCTTAGTTTCTGGTACCAGCCCTAGGTGATTATGACAGGGGTTGTCAAGGGTGTGATAACTCAATAAAAGAAGATGGTAAAGGACATGGGCTCAGGATTGGTTTGTTTACACATCAAAGGTGTGCTGGCAGGCAAGCTGTTTACTATTTCTAGGAATCAGCTAACCCTGGAAGGGGCTGCTCCTCTCAGGTCAACAAGGCTTCAGATATCAGAGCATCAAGAATACAGAAAATAAGACATACAGTTAATTCCCATAAGAATTATTTTCTGTTGTTGTAGCTAAAGTAGTCATAGATGATACATAAACTAATGAGCATCGCTGTGTTACAATAAAATATAGTTTTCTGACTCCTGTTTAAGGTCTGCCTGTAGCCACTTGCCTTAAGTAAGTTTGGAGGCAGGTCCTTCCCCAGCTGAGCCTTCAGATAAAACCGTGTTTCTGACCACAGCTCAATAGCATCCTCGTGAAAGACCTTGAACCAGAACCACCCAGCTAAGCTATAACCATATTCCCAATCCACAGATTTTATGAGATAATAAATATTTGTTTGGAGACACTATGTTTTAGGGTATTTGTTATTCTACAATAGATAATTAACATATATGAGTTGAGTAGAAATACTACAGAGAGTAAAGGAAGTGACTTCAACGAGATGGTAAGATAGGAGGTCTCCAGCTTAGAAGTCCCCCAACAACAATCATTTTGCAGCCACCCATGGACAAAAGTGGCTTTGTGGGAGCTTTGAGATTTAGGCAGGAGGATGTAAATCCTCAGTGGAGTCTAAAACATAGGAAAGCCATTTTGAGAGGGCAGATCCATGCCCAGGTAGTAGGTTTGCCAACTGTGCTCTAGAGTTCAGATCTGGAAATGGCTCTGTACCCCTGTACTCATCATGTGCAGCCCTATTTGACCTTGGTCTTGTTATCAGAGCTGTCCAGCAAAGGACCCAGGAGGAGCCTTGTCCACTTATGCCTTGGGCAACAAGCCCATTATATTAGGGTTCTCCAGAGAGACAGAATCAATAGATCAATAGGATATGTTATAAATATATGAGAGGGATTTATTAGGGGAATTAGCTCATGTGATTGTGAAGAGAAATCCCACAATAGGCCGTCTATAAACTGGATTCCAGTAGTGTGGGCTTGGTCCAAGTCTAAAGGCCTAAAATCAGGGAAGCTGATGGTGTCCTTGGTGTAATTCTTGGAACCCGAAAGCAGAAGAGTCTCAAGCTCTGATGTCCAGAGACAGGAGAGAAGAGTATATCCCAGCTCTAGTGGACAGAGATATTCTTCTTTTTCCTCTGTCTTTTGTTCTCTCCAGACCCCAGCAGCTTAGATGGTTCCCACCCACATTGAGGGTAGGTCTTTCCCACCCACATTGAAGGTGGGTCTTTCCCACCCAGTCCACTCAGACTCTCCTACTAATCTCTGCTGGAAACACCCTCATGGACACACCTAACAAGGTAGCTTTACCAGGTTTCTCAACATTCCTTCATCTAACCAGGTTGAAACCTGGAATTAACCTTCACACCCACCAAACTCAGTTCCAGTTGTGGACCCTAAAATAGCCCTATAACTTAGCTCTAGTTCCTCTCAGATGCAGCCTGAGAGCATCCCTGTCTGTACAGGAACCTGAAGAGAGACACACCTGTCTGAGTCCCTGGGGCAGGCCTGCCAACACTGGTTCCACAGCAGATCCTGAAACTTCCCTGAAACTAATCTCCAAGCTCTCTCAGCTGGAGTCATGCCTGGTCAGAGACCCAGAGGGAACAATCCTCTTGGATAGTCTGTGCCCCTGTAGGTAGGCCTGATGTCCTCAGTCTCAATGAGGGCCTTGAAATGGCTCTGTGGCTCTACTTCAGCTTCTCTCAGGTTCAGTCTAAGAGCAGTTCTGTCTTCTCAGGAACCTGGAGGAAGACACACCTATCTGATTCCCCAGAGGTTGGCCTGTAGGCCTCAGTCTTGGTTGCATCCTTGTGACTTGTTCCTAACCCCTCTCAGCTGCAGTCCAGGATCAGTAATGCCTGCCTAGGAACTCAACAAGTGACCCAGTAAGAGCATTCCCAGGGACCCGGAGAAAGCCACACCCATCTGTGCACCTGGTAGTAGGCCTACCATCTGAAAACCCTGAAGTGGACCTTCATCCCAGCACCAGCCCTACTTATTAAGGTTCTGGAGGAAGTTCTCCTAGGGACCAGACAGGAACCGCACTTGCTTGAGCCTCTGGTAAGAGGCCCACCAATCATGGACCCCAATATAGACCCAGCAGCCACCACCTAACCTGGCTCTAACACCACTTGGCCAATCACAAAGGCAATTCCATCATCCCAGGGATCCAACAGAAGGATTTTCCCTGCCAGAAACAGTCTTAAAGACAGAAAGAAGTGTTTGCTTCTTCAAATGCATAGATAACAATGCAAGGCTACACAGATAAAAAATCAGGCAGACATGATACCACAAAAAGAAACTAATAAAGCTGCAGAAACCAACCTTGAAAGATAGAGATGTATGGATTGTCTAAAAAGGAATTCAAAATAATTATCTTCAAGAAGTTCAATAAGATGTAAGAAAACACAGACAACTACTTGAAATTAGAAAAACAATGAATGAACAAGATGAGACATTTAATAAAGAAATAGAAACAATGACAATGAACTAAACAGAAGTCCTAGAGCTGAAGAAAACTATGACAGAACTGAATTCAGCAGAGATTATCAATAGCAGACTCAGTCATGCAGAAGAGTTACCAAACTCAAATAAAAATATTTTGAAATTAGCCAATTATAGAAACAAAAAGAAAAGAAAAAGAATAAAAAGAGCAAAGAAATCATAAGAGACCTATGGAACACCATCAAGCATATGCATACATGATCTTTGGGAGTTCCAGAAGGAGAAGAGCAAGAGAAAGAACAGAAGACATATTTAAAGAAATACTGGCTGAAAATTCCCAAATTTTGGAAGAAATGTGGATAAACAGATTCATTGTCAAAAGAAAAAAACCTGGGTTTCAAAGAAATATCTACACTGCCATGTTTATTGCAATAGCCAAGATATGTAAGCAATCCAAGTGTCCCTCAATGAATGAATGGATAAAGTGATATATACACAAAGGAATATTACCTAGCCCTAAAAAAGAAGGAAATCCTGCCATTTGCAATGACATAGATAAACCTAGAGTACATTATGCTAATTTAAAAAGTCAGACACAGAAAGACAAATATATGATCTCACTTAAACATGGAAAAAAACAATCCTAACATTCATATGGAAGAACAAAAGACTACAAATAGCCAAAACAATCCTGAGCAAAAATAAATAAATAAATAAAAATAAAGCTGGAGGCATAACACTACTGACTTTAAACTATGTTACATAAAAATAGACACACAGACCAGTGGACAGAATAGAGAATCTAGACATCGACCTATACGCCTACATCCATCTGATCTTTGACAAAGGCACCAAGTCTACACACTGGGAAAGAGACCAACTCTTCAGCAAATGGTGCTCAGAAAATTGTACATTCATATGTAGGAGAATGATACTAGACCCATACCTATCACCATATACCAAAATCAACTCAAAATGGATTAAAGAATTAAATATGCACCCTGAAACAATAAAACCCCTTAAAGAAAACACAGGGGAAACACTCCAGGAAATAGGATTGGGTATAGACTTCATGAATATGACCCCCAAATCAGAGGCAACCAAAGGAAAAAAAAAATAGGATTATACCAAATAAAAAAGCTTCTGCACAGCAAAAGAAAGAATTAACAGAACAAAAAGACAACCAACAGAGTGGGAAAAAATATTTGCAAAGTATACATCTGACAAAGGATTGATATCCAGAATACAAAAGGAACTCAAACAACTTAACAGCAAAAAGGCAAGTAACCCAATTAAAAAAATGGGAAAAGGAGCTGAACAGGCATTTCTTAAAGGAAGAGATATGAATGTCCAACAGACACATGAAAAAATGCTCGACATCAGTTAGCATTTGGGAAATGCAAATCAAAACCACTTTGAGATACCACCTCCCTCCAGTTAGGATGGCTAATATCCAAAAGACTGTGAATGATAAATGCTGGTGAGGATGCAGAGAAAACAGATCCCTCCTACACTGTTGGTGGGACTGCAAAATGGTGCAGCATTTATGGAAAATGGATGGAGTTTACTCAAACAATTACAGATAAATCTACCATATGACCCAGCTATTCCACTGCTGGAAATATACACAGAGGAATGGAAATCATCATGTTGAAGGATACTCTCATGTTTATTGCAGTGCTATTTACAATAGAGAAAAGTTGGAACCAGAGTAAATGTCCATCATCAGATGTGTGGATAAGGAAACTGTGGTATACCTACATGATGGAATACTACTCTGATATAAAAAAATATGAAATACTACCATTTGCAGCAACATGGATGGACTTAGGGAAAATTATATTAAGTGAAATAAGCCAGGCACAGAAATATAAATACCACATGTTCTCATTTATTTGTGGGAGCTAAAAATAAATAAATAAATACATATACAACCAAATAAATGTGGGGGGAGGGGAAGGAGACACAACAATCACAACAATCACAATTCCTTGTACTTCTTAAGACAAGTGAACAGATAAGATTTTGATGGGGGGAGGGAGGAGATGGGTGAGGAAAGGAGGAATTGGTAAAGAAACATGAAAATCAACTACATTGTATATTGATAAATTAAAATAAGCAAAAAATGAAATTGGAGCATGAAGTATTAAAAGGTATCTGGGAAATTCTGAAACTACATAGGTAGTTATATAGGTAGTTATACCAGGTACATAGAAAAGAGTTGCACCTGATGATGATTCATTGGAGGTGTGTGGGGAATGCAGTTCAAAATAGGATGGGTGAATTCTTATTTTCTGGCACCTTGGACAATTTACTCTACCATACAACAATGAAATAAACATTTGTGCTAGATCACATTTCATTCCACTTTCTCATATAAGTCACAAAATATGTCATGTATAATTTAAGTTATTTATGTTGCTCTTTAACTTCTACTTGATTCTTTCCAAACACAAAACAGAGGTTGAGCAGAGATATATAGGAGGCTGCAGAGATGAAAGAAGCCCATTTCTCTCACCATGAAAATTAAGATCCAAACAACCTTTTTTTATAGCCGATAGCGTCCAGATCAACTACCTTCATTTTACAGGCAAAATTTCTGGGAATTACTACCTTCATTTTACAGGCAAAATTCCAGCTGAATTACTTCCAATTACTCAAATGTCCTTTATCTGTTTTGCATAATTAATAAGCATAATTACATATTATAGATGTTTTTTGGAGTGACAGAGAAAGGCAGCCTTGATGAACATCCCCATGACCAAAATTCAGATATAATGGTCTTAAGCTACCTTAAAGTTGTTGGATCCTAATTTTTACACCTCTATAATTAATGGAAAACAACACTTACTATTTCCTTTGCTTTGTGTTAGCTAAATCTCTTTCCTCTTCTTTAAAATGGATGGCTCATAACTGGGTCAACAATGTATGCATTGTTGGAGGCTAAATGAATCCTTGTGGGTTACCAGGATCATATTTGCTGTAGACTGGATGCCCCCCAATCTCACTGAAGTTTAATCTTCACTGTAAGTGTTGAGGGTGGGAACTCCTATTATAGTAATTGAAAGGTGGAGCCTTGAAGAGGTGATTAATTTGTAGGACCAGGCCTTAGTGACTGGATTAAAAATGCTGGTCAGGGTGTGGTTCTGAGGGCTTTAACAGAAGAAAGAGGAGAGTCTGTTTTTCTTTCTCTTGCTATCTCTCTCTGCTCCACCATTTTTGCAATGTGATACCCTGCCATCACCAAAGCAAACCTTCACCAGATATATTCCCTGAACTTTGGATTTCCAGCCTAAAACTGTAAGGAATAAATTTTATGTTCTTAACACAGTTCCAGGTATTTTGTTATAAACAACAGAAACTGACTAAAACAGTATTAATAATTCATTGGTTTCTAAGGAGGACCAGCTCAAAAACTCTGAGTCTATTTTCATATCTGTAATTAAATTACTATGTAACTTTGAGCAAATTACACTTAAAAGGATACTGATACTTGGTATCCCTACTGTAAGGCCCCATAGAAGACCCCAAAGGAGGCACTCCCTAAAACATGGCACTTTTCTCTTCCGGGTCCTAACAATCTCGCTGGCGCCAAGGTGCAGCCTATCAGAAATGATTACCTGCCCCCGGCCAATCAACTACCACCCCGTGTACTAACCACCCTCTCCCGGAACCCAGCTCTATATAAATGTATGCTTCTCCCCCAAATAAAGCAGAACTTCTCCGACGAACAGTCAGCTCGGGGCCTTTAGTTCTTTCATTGGTGCCGAAACCCAGGAGGAGCTCACCCCTTACCCGAGGGGACTCCTTCTCTCTCTCGGCGGTTCCCGCTGCTGACGCTTTGCCCTCGTCCATTTTCTCTGGCACTGGCTCTCCGCA
>NW_007732439.1:38376-39173 GCF_000696425.1 Galeopterus variegatus | reverse complement strand
TAAAGCATTAAATTAATTATACAGATGTATATACATGCATGCTTTCAATATTTGTATACACTTTTTAAAAAGCTCTATTGAATGCACTATAAATATCTGGGTGATGTATTTCCCTAAACCGGTTCCCAACTCTCCCATATAAACTATTTAAATGAACAAAAAGCTATATTAGGATACATATCATAGAACTCCAAAAAGTGCATCTTACAATACCCTATTCAACCATTCTACCTTCTTCTTGGATTGGTCCTCACTTCAGAAACCCTAGGGAATCATTTATTAATTTATGCACACATTTATTCATTTAGTCAAGAAAAGTTTTTGATCCCCTACCAAAAGCCAGGTACTGTTCTTCTGCATGTTACACAAGTGTGTTCAGGTAACATGGCAGTGAACAAAACAGATAAATAGCCACACCCACTAGTTGGAGGAAGGGAAAAGTAAATGAATTAGCAAACATATAAACAGAAGTAAAAACACATAGATAAAAATTAAGTGAAAGGATATGAAGTAAATACTACACCAGTTAAGTGCTAGAGAGAAGTGGAAAGCAGAGAAGAGAAATGGAGAACATTAGTTGGTGAAAGGAGGTGACAATTTAGTTAAGTGATCAGTGAAGGTCATATGGGGAAGGTGAAATTTAAGAAGAAACATAAAGTGGTTGTGGGTGAGAGTCATGGGCCTATCTGGGGAGTAAGTATCACAGGCAGAGACCACAACCTGATGGGAAAACCATGAGGCAAGAGTATGCCCAGCATGTTCAGGGAACAGAGACCATATCAGTGTGGGGGATGGAG
>NW_007732439.1:30825-37717 GCF_000696425.1 Galeopterus variegatus | reverse complement strand
GAGGCAAGAGTATGCCCAGCATGTTCAGGGAACAGAGACCATATCAGTGTGGGGGATGGAGGAAACACAGTGCAGAGGAGAAGGAAATGATGTAGGAAGGAAATGGCAGACTCAGATTGTTAGAATTTAGGAGGCATTTTGAGGACTTTGGCTTCTGTTTTGAGTATGCCATTGAAGAGATTTGAGTGATATGCTTTACAGGACCTCTTTGGATGCCATGTTAATAAGAGACTGTAGGATAGCAAGGCCAAGGGAGGGTAGAACAATAATTCATTCACAGACATGATTAACTCACAGAAGTGCCTCTTTCTCACTGAAGATATAGAGCAGGGATTGGCAAGAAATGGCCCACAATGGATACAAAAATAAGGAGGTTATTCTGATAGGACTTCCAACAGATAGAAGGAAGTATTGAAAGTCATAAAAGATCACCTAATCTTGTGAGATTTACAGCTTTATTTCCATGTCAAGCAAGTTGTATAAGTGCCTGATATTCATCTGAACTTCTGGATGCTTCTCTGAGCCAAAAAGTTCAACCTCTTGAGTTTTGCTCTTTGTGAGTGGAAATTGACACCAGACATGCCATTTTTAGACTCAAGAATTTGGGGTGGGCATTAAGCCTTCATCCTCAAGTGGAATTGAGCTCCTGGTAAAATATAATTATTATGAGACAAAATTCCTGGAAACACAATAGTAGCTAACCAGGGCTTAAGTACCAAATAAGTGCCTGTATATTTACCTATAATACATGAAATTACTGTACCTACCTACTAAATGTGTTCTCTTTAGGAAATGAAAGGTATTTGAGACATAGGATTTTTGTTTTGTTTTGTTTTCTCACCAAGACTGTGACCTTCTACACAGAATCTACATTTCACTAAAATCTATATAACCAGTGCCAAACACACCATCTGGCACACAATCAATACATCTGCAATGATTGAATTAACAGATGGAGATATGACTTTTTTCCAGATTAACACATTCTTAAGAAAGAGCCAAGACATGAGCCAATAGAAACATTTTGTTTCTAGTCACAAAGTGGCAACTGACATATAAATGACACAGAGAAGCGCTACCACAATTCAAAGAAGGCATAAAAGTTCTCATGGGATTTGTATAAGAAAATACATTAGAAGAAGAGGGAGATGACTTTTGAGTTAACCCGGGTGGAGTCACAGAGAATCGTGATTTTGTCCTAAGCCTGAATTTAAATTGCGACTGCACTGTGGTGGTGTTATACATAATGGTGATCGCATCAACTTACACTGAGACTTGTAGAGATTATGAGGGTTGTCCTAGATCCCAAAACAAGTCCATCTTAAATTGAAAATTTAAAAAGTCAAGCTGTTTCTGGGGTGCCATGTTGCGTTTGACAGTCATTTTTTGATGGAGTGCTGGAAATGGGCTCTAGATGGAGGGTAGGAAATAATGGCATTGCAGACTGGTGAAATGCATCTAAATGTCACTCTTGTCCTGCTATCAATGAATGTGGAGAACTCACCAAATGGTTCAGTGAAAAGATTAATGGGGAGAGTGACTGCAGACAAATGGCAGACTAGGAAGCTCCAACCTCTCCTTCCCCCCCTGGAAACACCAAAAAGCTAACCAGAAATTAGCTGAACTAACTTTATCAGAGCTCTGAAATACAGTCAAAGGATTACAGCCAATGAACATATGCCTAATTTGGAAGAACAAACAAACAAAAAACCCAAAAAGCAACATTTTTAAATGGTAGGAAATTTTTTGGTGTTTTCACTTACCTTTTCCCCAACCTCCTTTTCCTCCCTGATGTATCACGGTCTGGCCTGGAAGACATGGCATCTCGGTTACTCCTTCCCTCCCTTAAGCTGAACAGAGCAGAGAAGACTTTATTTGCAGAATTCTACCTCTCTGGAGGATGCTTAAAGGAGTGGTCTCTTTTTCACCTAACTCAGCTCTCAGGCAGAAAAAGTGTCAGGCACTGCCTGTGAAAGATATAGGAAGACTACAGACTTGAAGATGCCTGAGACAAAAGATTATAGGTGGGGACATACAATAGACTATTTATTTATTTATTTTATTATTATTTTTTGTCCTTTTTTGTGACTGGTAAGGGGATCGCAACCCTTGGCTTGGTGTCGCCCACACCACGCTCAGCCAGTAAGTGCACCGGCCATCCCTATATAGGATCTGAACCCGTGGCGGGAGTGCCGCTGCGCTCCCAGCATCGCACTCTCCCGAGTGCACCACAGGGTCGGCCCCAATAGACTATTTAAAGACCTGAAGAAAGTCTGGAGTTAGACTCCAGAAAATTAGGACTTTTAACAGCAGTGGTGTATATGGGACAATTGAGAAAGCCACCTTCAGGCCCAGGCAAGATGCATGCTCAAAAGAGACCTGAGAAAAACTTTAGCTTTAACCTTTAGCTTATCCTCAGGCTCAGAAAACATCCAGCTAATCAGCTCAGGACTGCCCCATACACAGTCAGTCAGCAAAAACTGGGTTTTGAGGCTTTTCTTCAAATGCCCAATTTACAACAACAAAATCACAAGATATACAAAGAAACAAGAAAGCATGACCCATTTAAAGGAACAAAATAAATTTATAGAAACCATTTCTGAGGAAGGCCAGACATTGGACTTACTAGATAAAATCTTAAAACAACTGTCTTAAATATTCTCAAAGAACCAAAGGAAAATATCAAAAAAGAAATAAAGCAATTCAGAAAAACTACATGGGAACAAAGTGAGAATATCAACAAAGAGACAGCAGTTACAAAAAGCAATCACTCAGAAATGCTGGAGCTGAAAAATACAATAACTGGACTGGAAAGTTCATTAGAAGTGTTGAACAGAAGATTGGAACAGGTAGAAGAAAGAATCAGAGAAGTCAAAGATAGCACACTGGAAACTATCCAGTCTGGGGAGCATAAAGAAAAAAGGGAATGAAGAAAGTGAAAATAGCCTAAGTTACTTCTGTGACACCATCAAGAGGACCAATATAGGCCTTATGAGAGTTTCAGAAGAAGAGAGAGTAAATGGGCAGGGATTATTTGAAGAAATAGTGCCTGAAAACTTCCCAAATTTGATAAAATATATGAATCTAGAAATCCAAGAAACTCAATGTATTCCAAGTGAGATAAACCCAGAGATACCTACACTGAAGGCATATTATCAAAACTACCAAAAGACAACAAAGAGAGCATCTTTCAAAGCATCAGGAGAGAAATGACTCATCAGGTACCAGCCATCATAAAAAATATCAGAAATTGTGGAATCCAGGATTGGTGGGAAGATATATTTAAAGTGCCAAAAAAAAATTGTCAAGTGAGAATTGTATGTTCAGCAAAACTGTCGTACAAAAATGAGGGAAAACCTTAGACATTCCTAGATTGTCATAAACAAAAGCTGATGGAGATTATTAACACTGGAGCTGCTTTACAAGAAATGTTAAAGGGAGTCCTGCAGATTGAAATAGAAGGATGATAAGCCTTTCTCCTAAGAAGGAGAAAGACAGTCTTTCTCCAACTCTTTCAAAAAATTGAAGAAAAGGAAATAATGTTCTAGCATACTCCATAGGCCAGCATTGCCCTGATGTTGAAGCCAGAAAAAAAAACACTATAAGAGAAAAAAAACATGAGGCCAAGATTCCTCAAAAATATTGATGCAAAAATCTTCAACAAAATGCTAACACACTGAGTTCAGCAGCATATTAAAAGCATTATACACCATGACTAAGTAGGATTCATTTCTAGAATGCATTGTGTTTCAATATGTAAAAACCTATTAAGTACATCACACTGACAGGATGAATCAAGTAAAGGAAACTACATGCAACTGATGCAGCAAAAGCATTTGACAGAGATCAATACTCTCTCATGTTCAAAATCCCTCAATAAACTGTGAATAGAAGGGAACAATTACCAAGCAAGGGTTCCCTGCCCAACACACACAGAAGCCAATACTGTTGTATTGAATTTTGAGAAAAGAAAAGGCATTATTTTTTTTAGGTTGACCAGCAAGGAGACTGGAGTCAAGGTGCTCTCAAATCTATCTCTCTGACCCAGGGTTGGACTGATTTTAACTGTTACTGGGCAAGATTGATTGGCTAGCTTTGAGTCAGGCCATATGACTGGGCAAGAATGGACTATCTCTGGGTCAAGCCAGAGATGTATAACGATGTAGGCAAAATATATTGGCTACCTCCTAATCAGTTCACATGACAGGATGTAAGTTGATTGTGTGCTCCAAGTTAGGACATTTATGGTGATGAAACTTATGAATGCTGGATTTTCCTTGCTGAAGAACCTCTGGCTTTCAAAATGGCTCTGCTGTTTCACCTTCCAGCTCTTGACTTCCACAGATGAAAGATGAGTGGTTTCTGAGGGGCTTGAGGCCTTCTGGCAAGACAACTTGTAAGACAACTTGAGATGAGGAAAAAAAAAAAAAAACAGTTTGAACTTATTTTTAGGTGATTTCATTTCCTCCTTTTCTTTTTACATTCTTCAATTTTGATGCAATGGGGAGCAACAGCCACTCTATCTAATTCCTGTTGGAAACGGATGCAAATCAGCGTATGAGGGAAGGAACTGTTTTGCACTTAATTGTAGATATTTACGCATAGGCTGGAAAATCATCACATTGTCAAGTGATTTGCATTTGCTAGACAGGCAACAAATAGAGTTTTATGAAGAAAAAAATAAATCCCAATATACATAATATTATGATTCCAGCTGGAGCAAATCCTCAAAGTTAGATCCCTACAGGATCCATGAAAACATGTTCTATAATTGATTAAATCCATATTCCTCAAGGGACACTTTCTGGAATCAAGTGGCTTGTTGTCTAATTTTATGCCCACATTGTCTAATCAACCTACGCAGAAGAGTTCATGGAAATACAACAAGATGTATTAGCCACAGTATAAGTGCTTCCCTGTTCAGCTAGTATATAGTCTAGTGCTATTTTATTATCTAAACCAACCTTAGCTAGAGAATCTAAGCTCTGTTGTTGAGCAAGTCATGCCTGTGCAATTTCATTGGCAGGTATTTTGAAGGGGAGGCAAAGATTCCTGAGCACATGTTCATGGGCTGCTATACCCCACCAAAGGTAATGGTGTCCATAAAGGCCAGTGGGCAGGGAGTGGTGTTGGCAAATAATGAGGTACTGTCCCCAGGGCCAGCCATGCCATTGGCACCTCCAGAGCCAGAAGTTATGGCTTTGCTAATGGGGAAAGCACTTGGGGTGTTACCAAAGGCAGGCTGGGTGTTGGCAGGTGGGCCAAATGCAGACCATGGTGAAGTTGAACCTGCAAGACCAGGCTGCATGGTGCTACCACTGGGTAGCCGAGCTGAGGGGAAGTTAGGCATGTGGCTTGCGCTGGAGCTGGAGGATGCCCAAAAGGAAAGAGCTGTGAGTACTGCCCACCAGGGATCCCAAACATGGGCTGACGAGTGGCTGCTGGATTTACAGGATGGTTGCAAATTGCGATCAGTCCCCTGACTGACCATGCAAGCCAACTATTGGAAGCTTGGGCTGGGGCCATGCTGCCACTGGGTGGTGTGTTCCCAGAGCCAGGAAGAGTCTTGTTAAATGGGGTGTAGTTGTCACTGGAGATGGGGGGAGAGTGGAAGAGGACAGCCTTGGATGGAGGGGTGGTATCCACAGCCTTGGATGACATTACTTCAGAGCCACTACCTACCAGGCTGGAGGCAAATGCAGGAGTTAGGATGGGCAGGCCCATAACAGCAAGGCCTCTGGAGAGAGAGGCTCTGTGCTGCTGCCCAGCATGTGGGCTGAGGGGTGGTTTGTGGGCCACAGGGCTGGGTAAAAGTTGGGCATGGAAGCTGTTGTGTAGATAGGTGGGCTGCTGTTATCTCCTGCCTGGGCAGAGTGTGTCTGCCTCCTCCTGTAATGGATTTGGTAAACTGGGAGAAAGCTCATATTGGAGGATTGGGGAGATGTACAGATTACAGCCGTGGAAGTGGGAGTAGTGTCCATGTCCTCAACCCCAGGGTCCAGAGTAAGCTGCCAAGTCATGTGTGCAGATGCATTGGCTGTGATGGAGGATACTGTGGAAGGAATGGGATTGCGGTGAATGCAAAGGTCCTGGTAGGAGGGAAGGGAGGAGGGGTGGAGAAGGAAAGAGGAGGAGGGGGGTCTACACACACGATGGGCAGGGGGTCCATTGCGTAGGTGGGAGGCCTGAAGGAGAAGGGAGCGAGACTGGGAGGTGTGGGGAGGGCAGAAATGGGAGGCCCTGCAGCTGTGACTGAAGGAACAGGACCTCCATTCTCATTAGTTGGAGCCCCTGGAATGGGACTGGACCTAAAGAGAGGAAGAGAGTCAGCAGGGACAGCCAAAGGAGTAGGGTTAGAGAAAGTGCAGATTATCTCCTCCCCAGTGTTTGGTGGGAGGAAGGGAGAGGGACAGACAGGGTCAGGACTCGGGTAGGAAGGCTGGAGTCCCTGGTGGTGGTGATGGGAGTAGCTGGTACCTGCACAGGTGGGGAGGGCTGGCCTGAGGGGGGCTGGCTTCTGCCCTGGCCTCTGTCCCCTCCCACAAGGCCTCCTCTTCATCCTCCAAGACTTTGCTGTTCTGTCCACACTCAGTGCTCTCCAAGGCACCCTGGTCTTCCTTGGAGCTCTACGGGGAATCTTAGGAGGTGGGGGCAGCTCACCTGGATTCCCCAGCAGGAGCAGGGGCGGTGGCACCGGCTTCCTACGTTTCCTGCTGCAGGGCCGCTGGGCTGTCTTCTCCAGCAGCAGGGAGCCGCCTGGGGCTGGGCAGGGAGCGGCCCGGGGCTGGGGCAGGGAGCCGCCCGGGGCTGGGGCAGGGAGCCGCCTGGGGCTGGGCAGGGGGCGCCGCTGCCTCTGGATCAGGCCTCCCCGGGGACAGGCCCCCGCTAGCAG
>NW_007732439.1:21024-30518 GCF_000696425.1 Galeopterus variegatus | reverse complement strand
GGGGCTGGGCAGGGAGCCGCCCGGGGCTGGGGCAGGGAGCCGCCTGGGGCTGGGCAGGGGGCGCCGCTGCCTCTGGATCAGGCCTCCCCGGGGACAGGCCCCCGCTAGCAGGGCCGCCTGTGATGGGACCGGCATGGCCTTCAGAGAGGCGTCTGGTGGGGACCTCACCTCAGTCTCCTTCCAGCAATGACGGGGCAGGACACTGGATGTCACCCGTTGCCAAGCACCGTGCCTGTGACGTCACACGGGAACACGTGACAGGGATGGCGCATGCGCACAGCACGGGGCGTCAGTTGGAGGTGCTGAGGACAAAGGCCGTGGCCCCGCGACCGTCCGCAGGCGGACTTTCTAATGTCTGGGGACTTCCGGTGTCTGCCACCAGATGACATCGCATGTGGGGACTGCTGGGGACTGCAGGGTCCGGATCGGCCAGAGCCGGTCCAGCCTTGGCGCGGGCTGTGCAGGCTCCTCGGGATCTGGAGCAGGAGCAGGGACCTGGCCTGGGCACCCAGGGACTGCGTGGGACCGTCCCTGCCTCCAGGGTCACGGCCTGCTCGAAGCCGAGCTCGGGAGCAACTAGACAAAGTCGGGGTCCTCAGAGGACCACCGCGGACACCCAAGTCCCCACCCCAGCGTCCCTGCTCCCCTGGACTGAGGCGCCTTCTCCAGGGCCGCCCTGACCAGTGGGGCTGAGGAGCTGCCCCATCAGGATGCGGTGCCCTGACCCGGCTGGAGGTCGCACCCTGGTGTCCCTTCCTGGCAGGCAGGCTCTCTGCACTTCTCTTCTCACATGTGGTTAAGGAACACTTAGGCCTCAGTTCGTTGGGTGACACAGATGGCGGTAGCCCAGCTTGGCTTTGGATCCAGGTTCTGTGACTCCAGAGCTCTCCCTTTGGTCTCTGTTGCCTCCTTACTACACGTGCATCGTGTATTTCTTATTTTTTTCTGTAGCCCATAGGGTACTTAGCAGCATGGCGTATCCATAATGAGCACATGCACCGCCCAGGAGGACGACGTCTTCAGTTCAGTTCCTCAGTTGACCATGGCCCTCACTGCATTGCAGTCTTTTCTGAAGATGGATGGCAGGGACCACCAATTGTCAGCAGAGCATCACTCCATTTTCTCTTCCAAGTGAGCCTTGAGGACCAGATTTTCTTTGGGTCTAGTTTGAAGGGTCCGAATGCATAAAAAATTTATTCTAAATCAATTTTAGCCTATCCCTAAAGAAATTCATCAGTGTATTTTTCCATAGGGATAAGATGCCAGTCTCTCTGACCTTCCTGGAATATGTTTACAAAGCAAATATATCATTTATTTGCAAACTAATAGTGAGGCAAGTATTGGATTAAAGTTAAGATCAACACGATTTGGTCATCATGAGCATGCCAGCTGGGTTCGCTCTTCACTACATATGCCTGGAATGTAACTCTAGACATTCGTATGCTCCAGGCAGAGACATCCTCTTTGGTCAGGACAAGTGAAACACGTATTATTGTCCTTGAAGCTACAAGCTTCAGCATGGCGAGAAAGACATGAAAAATCCTACACATTGCTTTATGTGGGTTGAATTTTCTTTCTTTGGCTTGCTTCACTGGTGTGTTTTTCTCTCTTCTGGGGCTGTTCTTGTGTATCAGGCATATGACATGCAGGAGTTTCAGAACCAAGAATAATAGAGATCAGTGAAAATATTTGTTGAAAAATTTTTAATTAAAAATTCTATTTGAAATAACACTGGACATTATTCATATATTACCAAATATTTTTAGCCCTATGCACCTAAGATTCCTTTCATACTAGTCATCACAAATTTGGACTTTCATCCTCAGCAAACTTGGAGGCTGGAAGGACACAAAATGTTTTGCTGAGACTCAAACTCGGTTTGAAAATAGGAGAAATATTATAAACTCTTCTAACCAATCCAGGAGTAGAAATGATTTACAGTTACAACACTTGTCCCCCCATGATTTTTTGACATCATTTGAGGAGAGTTCAAAATGAAAAAAAAAAAAAAAACCTTTTGTTTTATTAATCTCCGATGAGCAGGACACAGGATGAGAAAACTATTTAAGTAAAAACACATTCCATTTTTTATGAAAAAGGAAGGATGACTGAAAAGGCAGAGTCATGAAGAACCACTCAAGAGTTCAAAATGAAAAAAAAAAAAAAAATCACTTGATTTTGTTTGCTTGTTTGAACAGAAGTAACAAGATGGTACAAATTTTGGACAAATAATTTCCTATAGTAACTCTGGAAAAGAGTTACTAATGAGATGTCAGACTTATTTGAAAACAGTAGATTAAATTCATGTTATCATTTTTCCCCCAAGAGGAAAAATTCATTTAACATATGATGAATGTTGAGACTTCAGGACAATAAGTGGTAACTTGGACAAAGGAAACCCAGAAAAAAATTCACCATTTGACTTTTCTTGCCAAGTGAGAATAGATGGACAATATGCTTTGCTGAGATATAAAATATTAGCTTACTTTTCCTTGTAAGGCAAAATAAAATTAGATGGCAAGGGGTAATTCTGAAATAATTTGGCTTGGTGGAAGCAAACACACTGGCATATAATTTGTCGTGACAACATATTTTGCAAATAATTTAATAATTAATAGAATTATTTTTGGAATAAAAGCAATTTATAGCTGCCATGTGAGATTACCTTGAATTTGACAATATTTTTTAATTTTGATTTTTTTTATTAGCATACTCCTTATTACAAATCATAATTTTTCCTTATGCCCTTTACCCAACCTGTCACTCCCCAAACCTCCTCTCTTCCTCCCCCCATCCTTAGTATCCTTAGGTTTGTTCTCTCCTTCTGAAAGTTCAATGTATTGTTGTCTTTCTTTCCTTTCTTCTTTCATACCATCCAGTTATGAGTGAGAACATGTGGTATTTCCCTTTCCTTGTGTGGCTTATTTCACTTAGTATAATTTTCTCCAGACTCATCCATGTTTCTCCAAAAGGCAGAATTTCATTCTTTTTTATGGCTGAGTAGTATTCCATTGTATATATATACCACAATTTCTTCATACGGTCATCCATCAATGGACACTTAGGTGGGTTCCATATTTTGGCTATTGTAAATAGAGCTGTGATGAACATGAGCATGTAGATATCCCTTTGACATGATGATTTCCATTCCTTTGGACATATACTCAGTAGTGGGATTGCTGGATCATTTGGTAATTCTATCTGTATTTGTTTGAGGAAGCTCCATACTGTTTTCAATAATGGTTGTGCTAGTTTACAGTCTCACCAACAGTGTAAAAGGTTTCCCCTTTCCCTGCATCCTTACCAGCATTTGTTATTCTTGGTCATTTTAATAATGGCCAAGTGAGATGATATCTCAATGTGGTTTTGATTTGCATTTCTCTGATGATTATGATGCTGAGCATTTTTTCATGTACCCATTGGCCATTTGTATGTCTTCCTTTGGAAAATGTCTATCTCCTTTGACCATTTTTTAATTATTTGGTTTTTATTCCATAGTTGTTTGAGCTCTTTATATATTCTGGATATTAATCCCTTGTTGTATGTACAGTTTGCAAATATTTTATCCCATTTCATAGGTTGTCTTTCTGCTCTGCTAATTGTTTTCTTCACAGTGCAGCAGCTTTTTAGTTTGATATAATCCCATTTGTTTATTTTTTCTTTTGTTGCTTGTGCTTTTGGGGTCCTATTCATAAAGTCTTTGCCCAGTCCTATTTCCTGGAGTGTTTCCCATGTTTTCCTTTAGCAAATTTATGGTTTGGGGTCTTATATTTAGGTCTTTAATCCATTTTGAGCTGATTTTGATATATGGTGATAGACACAGGTCCAGTTTCATTCTTCTGCATATAAATATCCAATTTCCTGGCATCATTTATTGAAGAAGCAGTCTTTTCCCCAATGCATGTTTTTTTTTTTTTTTTTTTTTTTTGCCTTTGTCAAAGATCAGTTGGTAGTAAGTATGTGGTTTGATTCCTGGGTTTTCTAGTGTGTTCCATTGATCCAAGTGTCTGTTTTTATGACAGTGCCATGCTGTTTTGGTTACAATAGCTTTGTAATATAATTCAAAGTCAGGTAGTGTTATGCCTCCAGGTTTATATTTTTTGTTTAGGATTGCTTTGGCTATTCAGGGTCTTTTGACAAACAAACCTCTAAGTGGTCACATATAATGACAAAACTGCTATAATTCAAGTTCTGTTTCTTCACCTTTACAATCACTCTACTAACATTGTTTATTTTGAATCTATTTAGGCAAAAGAATATATAATACCACAGAGCTTTCAGACATGGACTATACCCAAACCAAGTTCAAATGATTCAGAACCATAAGGATCTTAATCCAGAAACCAATTCCTGTAGTCAAGACCATGTGTATTAGAAGTTGAGAGTTTTTCAAATCAACTTCTGTGCAAAATACAATGCTTATTCAAGTATAAGTAATAAAAATGTGCTAATCTGAAGCTTACATATATATTATTAAAACCCGAGAGGAATTGCAACAATGGTTTTGAACTCAGTCTAACAAAAGCTTTTTGGTGGGGCCGGCCCGGTGGCGCACTCGGTAGAGTGCGGTGCTCCCACCGAGGGTTCGGATCCCATATAGAGACCGGTCCGCTCACTGGTTGAGCGTGGTGCGGGCGCGACACTGAGGGTTGCGATCCCATTACCAGTCACGAAAAAAGACAAAACGGGGGGGAAAAAAAAAAAGCTTTTTGGTGAAGGAATATTTTTTTCACTGACATTATTTAGAATTGCTGGCACATAATGATAATAAAAACAGACCTACTATTTCTTGTTTTTATTATTATTTCTAAATCATCATAACACAATGCACCCCCTGTTGCTTGCACTGAGGGTGAGTCCTTGCTGCCCACCCTTGAAACTTCCTTGGAGTACGGAAGTCCACTTTTTAAACCTGGGAAAAGCAGAGCTTCTCTGACTAAAATTTGGGCAGATGTCTCTACACAACTTCTTCCCTGCATAGACGCAGGCAGTGAGGGAAATCAGGAGCTACTAAGGACTCTGAAATTCACAAATCAAAGTTAAATCTACCTAAAATCTCCTCATTAGCATATATTGATAGTGGTAGGAAAAGGAGACTTAACAGGTACCTCACTAAAAGCTGCCCTGTGGAAAAATTTCTAAAGTATCAATAATTTAAAAACATCTATCGAGTATGCTATAAGACTGAAATATCTTTCTGTTCTCTCGATCTTTCTATTCTCTTATATGTATATAAACATAAAAATTCATTTTACAACATTATTGAAACTTGAAAAGTCATTCAGAGTCTGCAGTCCAAAATGAAGGCTAAAATGTATCTTAAAGGTTTGAGTCAGGCAGTTAACTAATAAAAAAATTGTTTTTTCCTGGGCTTTGTGATGTTTCCAGTATTTGTCACTTTTTAAAAAATTGTCATTTTAAAATCAGTATTAATTTACATATCTAATTTTCTTAGAGCATGTATCAGTTTGTTGATATCCCTCTAAAGTTGCAGCACCCCAAACTATGCATGTGGCCCCAGTTGCTCTGTTTAATACTCACTCATTAAAACACTCAATATTTTCCTTCCCTTAGGCTGATTCTGATAATCACCTCACACCATCTTCTCTGCATCCAACTAAAAAAGTGGTCAGAGACTTAATTAGAAACAATGAGAGGCAAGCTACAGATATGTAAAACCATATCATTCATCAAGGAAGGTTTTTAAAAAGCCATCAGTAGTCTCAATTCCAGTGTTAGAATTATTTGATAAAATCAGTGACAGAATAACATTTAAAGCAAGCTGGAAAAAAATTAGGAATGAACCAGTGTTTACTAAAATATACCACAAGTCTCTCAATTTTAGCACCTTCAGGTATCAGAATCAGAGCTGGCCTACTTGAAAATTACAAATGATTATTAACACCCTAAGACACAATAGCCTTTAAGGAGAAGGGATGCACACAGAGGCTTGAAACATAGTCTTATGCAGCTACTTCTGTCCAAATGAGGTGCTTTGAGGAGAGGATGTTTGAAAAACTGCAAAACTTTTTTAGCTCCTCTAAAACTCTTAAACCCTCTCCTTTGCCACTGCCAGGAGAGATCTTGGACACTTGCTCAGTTTGCAGCTGGAAGGGCTTCTATCTTTTCATTCTTGCCTTAAGATTTGGCTTTGTTCTGACCATTCAACAGTCTTGCTGGATTCATCTATGAGTGACATGAAGAAATCAGGTATAGGCATCTTCTATAGCACAAGTCCAATACAAGGGTTTTAGCCTGGGAAATGGTGATACAGAACTCTAGGCTCTTGGATTCTCCATCGGGAAGAGGTGGTATTTACTGTGCCCATCTAAAAATTCTTTAGATGTCAACTATGGGTCTCCCATTGACAATGCTGAGTATCCAAATGTGGATATAGGCAAAAATGTGGTATGCAAAGATTGCCTATGAAACCCTCCAGTCTTCTTCTTGCTAACCCTTTTCCAGAAGCTAACACACCTCTGAAAACTGGTTTGGTACTGTGTTGCTCTCATCTGGTTTTCTGGAAAACTCTCCACAAACCCCTCTCATTTTCCCAGTCTCTCAGCACGTTTTGTGTTCCCACTTCTTTTCGAGCAACCACCACCCACCAAGTAATTGATCAATGTCTGTTCAGTTCATCCATGTCTGCCAGCTATAAAGATGCAATGTCGATGTGGTTAAGGAAATAAACCCATCCAAAGTCATTTGGACAGTTATATTAAAACAAAAACCTGGGGATTTCCCAGTGAGAATGTACCTGAGAATGGCAGCTTTCTAACTTTTATTTTTAACCTAAACCCATGGTAAGAAATCCACTTTGTAGTGTGATACATATGTACATCCACATATATAAATGAAGCAAAAACAAAGATTTCGGGAAACAATATCATAAAAGACACAATAACATTTTCTATTTTAATCTATTTGTTTCCTAATGCTGGTCAATACTCACTAATTCTGCATTATTATTATCCACTACAGGGTCACACCCATTGTTTGAAAAACACTGCCACAGAAAAAACCTCAGCCACACCCTCTGTCCTGGGCCACAGCAGTCAATGAACCCTGTTAGAAATCATGTTGCAGCCATGTGAGGAACACGCGCAGGAGGTGTAAGGGTCTGAGTGCACATGGAGTGCATCTGCCTCCCACCTTAGTGGAGCAGCCTGCTCTTGATTCAGTTTTCCTCCTGTATTCTCAGCAACAATGTGATAACACCATATGTACTATTTTGTACTTCTCCTGCCTGCTTTCTCAAATATGCATAACAAGGAAAATGAATAGCACTAATGTCATTTTGTTAGTATTCTCAGCAACAATGTGATAACACCATATGTACTATTTTGTACTTCTGCCTGCCTGCTTTCTCAAATATGCATAACAAGGAAAATGAATAGCACTAATGTCATTTTGTTAAATATGTCTATTAAGGAGATGCTATGGCTCAGTGCTAATGGAGTTTTTTGGTCCTTTTGAGTTCCTGATGTTGCATGCTACAGTGATTTATGGAAGGCCAGAGTGTTTTGCTGCAACAAAGTTCTGTCATGTTAAACACCCACCAGCTCCCTGCCTATTTTGTACCACAACCCACATTAATTTTCCTGTGACCCAACTCCTACATTCAATCCATCATAAGTCCTAACTCCCAAATATATCATGTATATATACATACACACACACACACACACAGACACACACAGACACACACAGACACACACAGACACAGACACACACACACACACACACACACATATGGCAGTATCTCGCTAGCCCCCATCCTATTTCAAGCCACCACCACCTCTTGCTTAGGACACTACAATGACTTCCTGTCTGGTTTCTTCTGCTTCTGTTCTTGCCCTCCTACCATTCATTGTTCATCCCATAGTCAAGTTGTTCACTTCAAATGTAAATTAGACAAGGTCATGACCCTGCTTTAAAAAATTGTAAAAAAAACCATGGTATATGCATATATACGTGTGTGTGTGAAAACAGCTCTCTCTCAACCAGCATGTTTTCTTTAAGAGGGGAACTCCACCTGGAATGTGCAGCTTTCCCAGCTGTTAAGATATTGAACTGTAGCAGTTCTGCACGGATGCAAAAATATGGGTGGTAAAAAAATTGAAAACCAGGAATTCGGTTGTCCAACTGAACTCTCTCCCTCTCCATCTCTTTCTGCCTCTCTTTCTGTCTGTTTGACAGACACACACACACACACACACACACACGCACACAGACACACGCACACACACACACGCACACACACACACACATCAATGGCTTCTCAAATCCTAATCCTTGTGGTGGCTTCCAATGCCCAGCTGCTCTGGCCCTGCCCCCTGTAGCACTCAGACCTCAGGTGCCCCAGGAAGAGACCTCACTATGCTTCAGCCATGATTGGCACCTTTTCATCCTCCAAGTGCGTTAACTTTTTCCAGCTCATAGTGTTCCTCTGCATCACTAGCATCTTTCTATTCTTCATGTCTCAGTTCAGATGGCAACTTAAAGATCTCCCTGAGGCAACCTACTTTTATCCCTGTCAAAAAGGGATATTTCCTTTATCCCATTAATCATCACCTGATGCAAACTTATTTGTTTGTTTGTCAGGAGTCTTATTGAATCTTTATCTCCCTTTTTTGTGACAGAGATATGTGTTGAGGAATTTTCAAAGATATTTCATAGCAGGCCTAGGTTAACAGATACCACCAGGACCCTAAATTCTTAAGCTAATTTCAGAATTGTGTAACACAAAAACTCTGCACACGTTTAAGTAAGCTAGTATGTTGCCTGGATATTTATAACTATTCAAAAACATTCTTTTCAATTTCTTTAGGAACCTCATACTGTTTTCCATAATGGCTGCACCAATATATATTCCCAACAACAGTGTACTTTTCCCCATACCCTCACAAACACTCGTTAGCTCCTGTGTTTTTGATAATAGCTGTCCTATTGCATGTGCAATGATATACTCATAATGGCTTTAATTTGCATTTTCCTGATGATTAGTGATGTTGAGCATCTTCTCATATACCTGTTGGCCATTTTTATGTCTTCTTTGGAGAACTGTCTTTTCAGGTCCTTTGCCCATCTGTTAATCAGTTTATTTGTTTTCCTGCTATTGACTTGTAAGGTTTCTTTCTATATTTTGGATATTAACTTAGATACATGGTTTGCAAAATTTTTTTCTAGTCCATAGGTTGCCTTTTCATTTTATTGATTATTTCCTTTCCTGTGCAGAAGCTTTTTAGTTTGATGTAGTCCGATGTATTTATTTTTGCTTCTGTAGCCTGAGCTTTGGTATGATGTCCAAATAATCAATGCCGAGGCTAACATCAAAGAGCTTTTATCCTATGTTCTCTTCTAGGAGTTTTATACTTTCAGGTCTTACATTTAGGTCTTTTATCCATTTTGAGTTTATGTTGTGTATGGTGTAAGAGAAAGGTCCAATTTAATTCTTGTGCATGTGAAAATCCAGTATTCCCAACACCATTTAT
>NW_007732439.1:19575-20673 GCF_000696425.1 Galeopterus variegatus | reverse complement strand
AGAGAAAGGTCCAATTTAATTCTTGTGCATGTGAAAATCCAGTATTCCCAACACCATTTATATAAGAGAGTAAACTTTTCCCATTGTGTCCTCTTGGGGCCCTTGTCAAAAATTAGTTCACTGTGTACGTTTGGATTTATTTCTGGGCTCTTTACTCTGTTCCATTAGTTTAGGTTTCTGTTTTTATGCCAGTACCATACTGTTTTGATTACTGTAGCTTTGTAACATAGTTTTAAAGCAGGAAGCATGATGCCTCCAACTTTGTTTTTCTTTCTCAGTACTACTTTGGGTATTCAGGTTTTTCTGTGTGTTTGTGGTTCCACATGAATTTTAAGATTGTTTCTTTTATTTTTATGAAGAATGCCACTGGGATTTTGGCAGGGATTGTTTTGAATCTGTATATTGTTTTGGATATTACAGACATTTTAACCACATGATCCAACAATTCCTTTTCTGGAAATATACTCAAAAAAGATGAAATCACCACCTCACAAAGATATTTGCACTCCCATATTCATTGCAGCATTATTCACAATGGCCAAGATAAGGAAACAACCTAAATGTCCATCAATGGATGAATGAATAAAGAAACTGTGGTATATAGACACAAAGGAATATTACTCAGACTTAAGAAAGAAGGAGTTCCTGCCATTTGCCACAACATGGATGGAACTGTAGGACATCATGGTCAGTGAAATACCCAGACACAAAAAGAAATATATTGCACTATCTCACTCATATGCAGAATCTTTAAAAAATGAAATGAAGGTCAAATATACAGAGATAGAGAATAAAACAGTGGTTATTGGGGGCATGATGGGGGTGGGAAATGGGAGATGTAGGCCAAGGGATACAAAGTAGCA
The DNA here is from genome assembly GCF_000696425.1 of Galeopterus variegatus. Lineage (NCBI taxonomy): Eukaryota > Metazoa > Chordata > Mammalia > Dermoptera > Cynocephalidae > Galeopterus > Galeopterus variegatus. The sequence goes on along the minus strand of NW_007732439.1, from coordinate 19,810 downwards.
GAAAGGCAGGATGAATACATCAAGAGATCTAATGTACAACATAAAAATTATAGTTAATAAAATTGTACTGTAACAAAGATTTTTGTTAAATAAGTAGGTTTTAGCTGCTCTTATTACAAAAAAGGAACCACGTGAGATTATAGATATGTTAACCTGCTTCACTATAGTAACCATTTTGCTATCTATATATAACCTCAATATATTGCATATATTTGAGGTTAACACTTGTAAACTT
>NW_007732439.1:15230-18987 GCF_000696425.1 Galeopterus variegatus | reverse complement strand
TTTGCTATCTATATATAACCTCAATATATTGCATATATTTGAGGTTAACACTTGTAAACTTCAAATATATGCAATAATTTAAAAAACAGTAAATAGACTGCACTCTCATTCCCACTTGGTTAGAAGTGGGGTGCAACATACACTTCTCTGCAATCCACATTGAAAGTTCTTCATCATTTAATTATTTCCTTATAGGTACAACCCTGAATATATTAAAACACGATATATATGTGTTTTGGCCAATTAGCCAAAACACATTCAGTTATACTTTGTCATCATCATCGTTGTTGATTAGGACAGGAAGAACTTTTGTCAGCTTTAGAATGTCTTCGCTTCCCAACATTAACACTATCAGCAGCTGATTTCCTATGAGCACTTACTAAGTGCTTGTCTTCGTGCTTGTCAATCTTTATTATTTCATTTAGTTGTCCCTCAAAACTTGAAACAGTTACAATTATTTTCCCCACGTTGCAGATGAGGAAAATGAGGACCAGAAGACTTAGCTGGGTTTCCCAGGGCTGGGGATCCAGTCCCAGCAACGTGAATCACGTCCCCTGTCCTGGCCAATCCATTCCCACATTCCCCTGCATGGAGTCAGTGCGCGGCACGTTCCTGCTCCCGCGAGCAGCTGCCCCCACATCCACGGTCCTCCCACTTCCTGGCTGCTGTGCTCTAAGTGTCTGTCACCAACAGAAGAGTCCTGCCGTTACTCACTGTGACACACTCAGAACCATGAAAGACACATTCATCTCTTTAGTGCCTCTGCTTGTCCTGTGCTTTCTCCTGGCTTTCCCATGAGCAGAAGAGGCAGGAACTTTTTTTCATTAATCCTTTCCAGGAAGTGAGAAAAGATAGAAATGACAGTCTCTTCTATAAACTTTGATGAGGCAAAGCCCCTTGAGTAGTGAAAAAAAATGTCCCCCTGCCACGTCCACAACTTCCTTTCCACCACGCTTGTGAGACCATGTCATCTCCCAGGAGGAAGAGGCGTGGAGTAACGTGTGAGAAGCCTTCACGACTTTTCTTATCCCACAGGTCAAGACAACTCCAAGGCCAGTTTTCTTCCAGGCTTAACTTAATACCTACTTGGAATAAGGAGAGAAGACAGGAACAATCTGTTACTTTTCCACACAGATAAGCAAGACACAGGTTCATGACTGATCTCACATTTGGTATTTGGGTGCTGCTCTCAGCATTAAGGTGATAGAAATGACTACAAATTTATGTAAGAACATAAATAGAGATGGCATCTTAAGGTGTGATAAGTGCAAAACCTTCAGCTTTTGACCAAAGTCATTTTTAAAATAAAATATTGACTAATAATTCTTTACTAAAATAAGTAAAAATGCATTTAAAGAGACAAGAAGCCAGGCTTTATCCAGCCTCATCCATCCAGCTCCCGAAGTGTATCCTTCCCACAAAGAAGTGTTTATCACAGGTTTGCAGTTACATAGTTTGGCAGCTAATTAAGAATTCTATTTGTTTTTCTTATTTTTCTAATAACCTATTTCTCTTAAGAAAAACTTTTCTTTTTCTAGTCATATACCTTTTGACTCCAATTTGTGAATTGTTTCTCACAAATAAATACAGAGCCATTCCCGCATAAACTTAACTTGTTATAGTTTCAAAGTCTCCAATGCATAAAAACAAATCGACAACACAAAGTAAAAAAATACTTTAGGGAAGATTGCCTAATGAACGTTTCAGGTGATGTTTCAGGTGAACCAGGTTACTGTGAATTTAAGCAGGCAGCCAATCTTCTATCACACGCACATACACACACACATGGGTGCATCACACATGGGTGTTTTATATATATATATAAACATATGCATTCTTAATGTTCTATCATGCTGCACTTTGTTATAAGATGGCCCTAAATTCAAGTTGTATTAAGAAGTTTTCCATGCCAACCCCTGAGAACAGCTGATTATAGATCTGATCTTTGAGATTCTGTGTATTTCCCACTTAATCAGTGCTGGAATGAGCTTCTGCTAAGTGGGGTATGTGGGATTCCTGGGGGAAAAGTGAAGCCATTTAAAAAATAATGAGTCTCTGTTTTGCCCCCTCCCCCTTTCCATTTTCAGCTCTATTAGGCCATGATAACAGTCTTCATCTAGACCACACAAAACCATAGTGTAAGCATATACTGTTTGCACTACATAGGGAAAGAGTGGGCTAGGAAAGGTTGTGGGGAGCTCAGGATATGATGCTTTACAATGGGATCAAAAAATTTACTTGCCTTTTTATTGATGGGGGGAAAGTGTTTGGTTGTAAAGAGGTCCTGTGGGGCTTTTAAGTTTCCATACCTCAGATTTTGACAGTGTAATTGGATCCCTGATGCCTGGGCAGTCATATAGAATTGGAACCATCTCCATTTATCTTGTTATGGTAACACTCGATAGCTTAGACAGAATTTCACAAATACTCTAGTTTATTCACCAATGCATTTCTCAGAACCCACAACATGAGTGTGCATGTGCGGGGGAGAGGGGTGTGTGTGTGTGTGTGTGTGTGTGTGTGTGTTACTGTGTATTAATCCCATCTCCTAATAGCCTTAATTTTCTTCCCCAACCTGTGAGTGTGAACAACACAATAGATATAATTAGATCTTTAGTAATAGGACCGAGTGGGGCGAGCAATGAAACTCCATCTAGGAAAGCAACCAGTGTATTAGGTCCTCAGGATTGAAACCACTTTTAACAAGGTTTGGGGCTTAGAGAATGTTGGTATAGGCTTCTGTTGCTTCCCAAATCGTCACTTACCATTTCCACAAAAGGGAGGAAAAGAACATTAGCTACTTTATTACACACATAATGAAGAAAACTGAGCTGTTAATATTTTTTCTCAGCAGTAAATCAACTGTTCACAAATGTTCTGAAGTACAAATGTGTATTTCATCAGTGTTTAAGAATCATTCTCTATGTTTCATCATGAACTTTTAAAAGAGGATAATACTAAATTGTGTCAAACAAAGGCAGCTTTTATGCTTTCAAGAGTATGCTAAACTGTTTCTATAAGGCAGTAAGATTTAGTCAAATAATGTTCCTGAGACATACATTTAAAAAGTCAGTTTCCATAACTATAGATGTATTTGCAGACTGAGTACAACCTTTTCGGCACCATTCTATTCCATAATGTACTGAAGTAAACTCTTATGAAGATAAGTATAAATGCTATTTATAAAATATAATGTACTTTGGAAACATCACAAATGACAGGCAAGTCTAAAGAATAAAGTTCTTCACCACTACTAATAAACCTTAAGCTTTCTCATATAAAATACACTTGGTATAATGTACATTGGCCAATTGAATGAATGTCAATATTTAAAATTGCTTCAACTAATGGATTAGTTACATTTGTCTATGTTTTAACTAGCTCTGTTGTTAAAAACTTCCAAGATATATAGCTAAAACTATCAAAAGTTACTTGAACAACATAGATGAACATTGCAAACATTATGCTAAGTAAAACAAAACAAACAAACAAACAAAAGCCCAGCATAAAAGAGCACATATTATAAGATTCTATTTATATGTAATGTCCAGAATGGGCAAATCTACGGAAATAGAAATTAGGTTAGTGGCTGCCTGGGGTTTGGGGCATGAGTAAATGGGGGGTGGGGGGGTTGATGGCTAAAATGTGCAGAATTTCCTTTTGTAGTAATGAAAATGTTCTATAATTAGTTGCCGTGATAGTTGCACAATTCTATACTAAAAGACATTGAATTGTACACTTTAAATGGATAAATTGT
>NW_007732439.1:10214-14055 GCF_000696425.1 Galeopterus variegatus | reverse complement strand
AGGTTTGTAGGCAGTAGAATGATCCCTGGATGGCATAATAGCTAAGCTAAATTCCAAAAAACTAAATCATAAGCCAGATGAAGAAATAATGGCAAGGAATGTAATCAAGCAGTAGGAAAATCAGATATTAAGTGTTAAGACAATGGGTCTATAAGAAGTTCAACTCAAGCCTAGAAGGGAAGAAAGAATGCCATCAAAGGAAAGAACTGAATGATAAACAACTAGATAACAGCTCTTACGAGGCAGGGAAAGAAGTTTGGAAATAAAAAAAAATAGTGAAGGGTTTTAAGAAGTGCAGTGACATGATATATTTTGTATTAAAGAAAGATCACTCTGCTAACATTTTGCATAGTGGATTGGAAGACAGAAAAATAGGTGACAGCACCTGGGAAGTTAGTGCAAAATCAAGTTAAAGTTGAAAATGATATGATGATCTCTTCTAGAAAAAAGATAATAGAATTAAAAAGAAAAGAAAATGATTTTGAAAGTTATTTAGGACGTTGAATCCTTGCACTGAGCTTGACTAAGTGGAAAGTGGTTATGAAGAGAAAAGGTGCTAGGGAAAACCCCCACATTTCCGACTTACGCCCACATATTTTTTAAATTAATAGATGGCATTTTTTAGACCCATCTTAGATTTACAAAAAAGTTGAGCAGATAGTAGACAGTGCCCTCATGCCCTTCCAACCCAGTTTCCTTTCTTATTAACATATGGCATTTGTGTGGTGCTTGTTACAATGAATTAAACAATATTGATACATAACTAAAGTACCTCATTTACATTAAGACTCACTCTTCTCTTACAGTTCTATAGGTGTAGAAAAATGCCTAATATCATGTAATGACCATTATAGTTTCATGCAGAGTAGTTTCACTGCCCTAAAAATTCCTCTGGCTTTTATTCTGTTCCATTGGTCTATTTGCCTATTCTTTGCCCCATTGTGCTGATTACTGTAGCTGTATAATAAGCCTTGAATTTAAGTAGCACTCATCCTGCGGGTTTGAATATTGTGTGAGCTATTCTGAGTCTTTTGCCTGGCCATATAAACTTTAGAATCAGTTTGTTGATATCAACAAAATAATTTACTGAGATTTTGATTGTGAATGGGTTGAACCTAAAGATCAAGTTCAGAAGAACTGAGCCTTCCTATTCATAATCATGGAATATCTCTCCATTTATTCGGATTTCCTTTTTTTTTTTTTTGTCGGAGTTTGTTGGTTTTCCTTGTATAGATTCTATGCATATTTAATCAGCTGTATATCTAATTATTTCATTATTCTGGTACTAATGCAAATGAGATTGTGCCTTTTAGTTTCAAATTCTAATTGTTCATTCTGGTATAAGTAATTGACTTAACGTGAACTAACTTTGTATCCTGCAACCTTGCAACAAATGATTATAGCTCCCAGAGTTCTGCTGTTGTCACTGCTGATTCTTTGGTCTTTATACATAGAAAATCATGTCATTTGTGAGTAAAGACATTCAATTTGTTCCTTCTCAATTTATATACCTTTACAGTCATGCATTTTTTAAATTATGGGGACACATTCTGAGAAATGCATCATTAGGTGATTTCATCATTGTAGGGACATCACAGAAGTACTTGCACAGACCTATACGGTATAGCCTACTATGCATCTAGGAAACATGGTATAGCCTATTGCTCCTAGGCTACAAACCTGTACAGCATGTTACTGTATGGAATACTGTTGGCAACTATAGCACAATGATAAATATTTGTGTGCCTAAATATAGAAATGGACAATAAAAATACAATATAATAAACAAAAAATGGCAGACCTGTATAGAGCACTGACCATGAATGGAGCATGAAGAACTGGAAGCTGTTCTGGGTGAGTAAGGGAGTGAGTGGTGAGTGAATGCAAAGACCTAGAACATTACTGTACACAACTGTAGAATTTATCAATACTGTGGAGTTAGGTTACACTAAATTCATTTTAAAAATTAAGTAATTATGTTATGACGTTACAATGGCTATGATGTTACTAGATGACAGGACTTTTTCAGCTACATTATAATCTTATGGGACCACGACTGTGTATCCTGTCTGTTGTCGACTGAAACATCATTATGCAGCACATAACTGCTTTCTTTCTTTCTTTTTTTCCTTTTTGTCTTTTTTTTCGTGACCGGTAATGGGATCGCAACCCTCGGTGTCACGCCCGTACCGCGACCAGCAATGGGATCGCAACCCTTGGTGTCACGCCCACACCGCGCTCAACCAGTGAGCGGACCGGTCTCTATATGGGATCCAAACCCTTGGCGGGAGTGCCACCACGCTCCCAAGCACCGCACTCTACCGAGTGCACCACCGGGCCGGCCCCATAACTGCTTTCTTTTCTTGACTTATTGCATTAGCTAGGATTTCTAATAGAATATTGAATAGGAGTGTTGATAGTGGATTTCCTTGCCTCACTTCAGATCTTAGGTTTCCACTGTTAAGTACACTGTTAGCTGTAGGTTTGTAGAAGATCTTTATCAGGTTCAGGAAGTTCTCCTCTGTTCCAAGTGTGCGGACACTTCTTATCATGAGTGAATTTTGAATTTTGTCAAATGCTTTTTCTGCACCTATGGAAATGACCATACGATGTTTCTTCTCTTTAGCTTGTTGATGTGATGGATTAAATTACTCAGTTTTCAAATATTGGACCAGATCAGCATACCTGGAACAAGTCCCACCTGGTCATACACCTATTTTTATACCTTGTCAGATTCATATTGTTAACATTGTGTCAAATATTTTTTGCATTTATGGTTATGAGAGCTATTGGTCTGTAGTTTTTCCCTCCTGTAATGTCTTTATCCAGTTTTGGTGCCCTTTCTTTTTAAGCTAGAAATGTAAAGTACAACTAGAAATATATGGAGGAAAGAAGTGTGGTAGTATATGTTTTGCTGTGTTTTCTCATTCATTTTCTCTATTCTGCTTCCTCTTGGTATGAACTGGCTGCAATTAGATTTTCTTTCTTAATTTTTCACCCTTTTTTCTGGCAATTAAAAAGACCTGAGTCTCCCAAATTGTGACACTCCTTGTAGACAAGGACTTCAGGAGGATTTCACTTTCTTAAAATAAAACTGAAAAAAATAGGGATAGTGGTTCTACTTCAATATCCTTCTATATTCATTATCACATACACATGCTTACATAACACATATATGGCTGCCTCCCTAATAAAATTTCTTGTGCTCAAAAACAAATTCTCTTCGGATTGTTCCCTCCTCATCTTTAATTAACTCACCAAGAACACTCGATGATGCATATTTCATGAATACTCCATTACTTGTAAGTGACTCTTACCTCTGCTTCTGCACAGCAAAGGAAACAATCAACAAAGTGAAAAGACAACCTATACAATGGAAGTAAATATTTGAAAACTATGCATTTGGTAAGGGATTAATACCCAGAATGTACAAAAAGCTCAAAACAACTTAATAGTAAAAACACAAATAATCCAATTAAAATATGGACAAAGGACCTGAATAGACATTTCTCAAAGGAAGACATACAAATGGCCAATACATTCATGAAAAAAATGCTCAACATCACTAATCATCAGGGAAATGCAAATCAAAACCAAATTAAGATGTTATCTCACCCCAGTTAGAATGGCTATTATCAAAAACAGAGAATGACAAATGTTGGTGAAGATTCAGAGAAAGAGAAGCACTCCTACATTGTTGCTGGAACTCTAAATTAGTGCAGTCATTAGGGAAACAATGGTGGTTTCTCAAACAACTATAGATAGAACTGCCATATGATCCAGCAATCCCAATGCTGGATATATACTCAAAGGAATGGAAATCACCATGCCAAAGGGATAC
>NW_007732439.1:5883-10067 GCF_000696425.1 Galeopterus variegatus | reverse complement strand
CAAAACAACTTAATAGTAAAAACACAAATAATCCAATTAAAATATGGACAAAGGACCTGAATAGACATTTCTCAAAGGAAGACATACAAATGGCCAATACATTCATGAAAAAAATGCTGAACATCACTAATCATCAGGGAAATGCAAATCAAAACCAAATTAAAATGTTATCTCACCCTAGTTAGAATGGCTATTATCAAAAACAGAGAATGACAAATGTTGGTGAAGATTCAGAGAAAGAGAAGCACTCCTACATTGTTGCTGGAACTCTAAATTAGTGCAGTCATTAGGGAAACAATGGTGGTTTCTCAAACAACTATAGATAGAACTGCCATATGATCCAGCAATCCCAATGCTGGATATATACTCAGAGGAATGGAAATCACCATGCCAAAGGGATACCTGCACTCCCTTTTTTATTGCAGTGTATTTACAATAGCCAAGATATGGAACCAACCTAAATGTCCATTGATGGATGACTGGAAAAGGAAAATGTGGTATACATACTCAGTGGAATACTACACAACCATAACAAAGAATGAAATTCGGCCATTCACAGCTGCAAGAATGAGCTTGGAGGAAATTATGTCAAGTGAAATAAGCCAGGCACAGGCAGAGAAATACCACATGTCTTCATTTGCATGTGGGAGCTAAAAATTAAATAAATAAGAAAGAGAAAGAAAGAGGAGGGAGAAGGACGGAAGGAAAGAAGGAAGGAAGGAAGGAAGGAAGGAAGGAAGGAAGGAAGGAAGGAAGGAAGGAAGGAAAAGAAATAAACAATAATTACAACAGTGTTAAACTTTTAGAAGGAGAGAAGAGAACAATGGTTGCTAAAGGTGGGAAAGGAAGAAGAGGTAGGGGTAGTGAAAAATTGGTTAAGGGACACAAAATAGGAAAAATAAGTTATATTGATTTACAGTTGTGCTAGGCAGCAATAATTAACATTAACTTACTGCATGTTTTTGAATGCCTAGACGAGAAGAGATTGAATGTCTCAATACAATGAAATGAAGATGTTTTGTAATGACAACTATGCTAATTATCCTGATTTGATCATTTGATCATCACACATTGTACACATATATTGATATTCAACTCTGTACACACCATAACCAATTATGGTACAAAAAATACTGCAAAAGAGAAAAAAAAGTGTAGGTAACCAATTATGGTACAAAAAAAACTGCAAAAGAGAAAAAAAGTGTAGAAAGATGGCATGGCTCATTAGAGAAAATAATGTGCTTTGGCTACCATATATCTTTTATCTCTTTATCTTATCTCTACATAAACAAATTCAGAAAGTTGAAGTATTTTTGTCCTTAAATTGCCTAACACCAGTCATCTTAGTAGAATACTGATGCCAAAAAATAGAAACTGCAAAATATGGGTATGCAATAAAGAATGAGATTGTTCTGCTTCTAAGAATGAAATATCACAGTACCAAATTACATGTGATAGCAAAATGTAAGCAAATATCACTAGACTTCCCTTTGGTCAAGGTCATCAAAGATTAGTGGGGGAACCGACAATGCAGCACACACATTTTAAGTCCAGAACCCCATTTTTAAATCAGACTTTAAAAACTACAATACCACAGAAATAAATCAAATCCAACACACACAAATAAATCACTGCTCATAAAGCATGCACAGTAATAAAAAGAAAATATTCACTAGGGGAAAGAAAAAGCAAACAAAAAAGATCCAAATAAACCCCCCCTTATAAAAGCAGATGATTAGTATTAACATCTCAATTCAAATCACATGAAAATTTAACAATGATGCTTCTTTTATGACCATTACATACACTGTCATTGTATTTGGTTATTGTTCATGTAGCCTGGGAAGATTTCAAACACATCCAATTGTTACAGCCTCTAAAATGTGAATCGGTGACTGGAGTGAGAAGAGACAAATAATCTCAGTGCTTTTCCCAGAGAGCTTTAAGAGGAGACGTGCCCATCAAGAGGCTTAGGAAGCCTGGATAAATAAAGTGAGACAAGAATAGCTCTGTGTATTATCTATTACATTTGCTTTTAGAGAATTTTCCACTTTTCTACTTTTCTCTCTCTTATTTTTAATAACCTCTAAAGATTTCAACAGAAATAGTTAAAATCTATTTTTTTTTTCTTTCCACACGCACTGGCTCATAGTTAATTGTTGAAGCATTGATTTATAATCCTAGACTGCTACAACTGAGGACATTACACATGCACACACACAAAAAGATCACTTCTGGTTTTTAAAAGTAGCTGAAAATTTCCTTTTAAAAGAACTTAAGAAAAACAATAGTGTCTGTTAGTGAACCATACCATCTATTTCTTTTAGTAAAAACATGATATTTGTGCTCCAGACCCTGAGCCAACTATCAACTGAGAAAAATCCCAGCATTCCTATTCCAAATATCAGGGACAGAGGTAATGCTTGGTTCAGTTGAGGCAGGTGCCAGTTCTAGTTTGGACACAAAATTTTCTTATAGAGTTGAGAGGTATCCAAAATCCTGGTAGAAATTCTTAACTCAGCTGTACTACTTAAAAGGCTTTAATGCTATTCTAATTGTATGTCAAAAATATAGTAGTTTTTGTTAGGGATTTAGGAAACATATTCAATTTTTAAAACCATGTTTGACTTCTAGCTTCACCTTAAAACGTGGACAGAAATCACCCCCACCCGTACAACAAAGAAGTTTAATAGGATGCAAAATTATAACTCCTCCTGAAATTATTAGAAATCTTGGGTTGTGAGGCAATCAACTGACTTTGCATTCAAGGGAAGATAGGGGCCTGCGGGGAAAGATGGAAAATGAGCAGGTGATTGGCTGGAGTCGATGACAGACACTCAACAACAGGTAAGCTGGTGAAAAGGATTCAGTTAAAAATGTAATGAATTGCTAAAGGTTGATGTGGGCTAGCATGAAAGTACAGAGCATGAGGAGAATTGGTGTCAGCTCACGGGCTCTTCTCCAAGGACCTCACCGGTGGTTCACATGAAAGACTAGGGGCAAGGGAAGAGTCCTGAGAAAATGTTTCCCTTGATGCAGACCTAGAGACAGGCACAGCAGCCACTGTGGGAAAAGCACAAAGCCCTGCCTGGATCTTCCTCCTGTAGATCCCTATAGAGCAAAAACCATACAGACAGCAAACCTTGTCACCCTTGGGGAACCAGTTAGAAGCCATTGCAGCCGAGGAAAGGGAACAAGATTAGAAACCTTCTATGATGGAGAAAGGGAGTGAAAATCTACTGAGCCTATGCAGTAAAATGCTGGTTGTCATGGGAGGTGCAGAATTACTGAAGAGATGTCATTAATGAGACACAAGGACACAGTGCCTGCCTAAGGCCAAGCCAGAACTACAGAGAACATGTTCTTTTACTGTCAACCCCCAAATCAGGCTAACAAATGTTCACAATAAATAATAGCATGATACTGCTGGGAGATTATCAAGAGCAGGGGAAAAGATTCTCTCCAAGGCACAGGTACAAAGGGGAGAAACATGGAAAAAACAAGACAAAACAAAACAAAAAATCTCTGTCAAAACAACCCATACCATACACACAAGATTACACTAGAGGTATTTGAGGACTGGTGTGCACCAGGGCAACTAGACACCAACAAAACCCAAAACTAACTCAACTCCTGACTAGATTAACTCAACTCCTCATAATGAAGACCTAGCAAANTCTAGCCGAAAAGATGGAACACAAAGTCAAGGAAATAATTACAGAGTTTGAAGATATGTCACTAGAAATTACCCACACAGAAACACAAAGAGTACAAAAAGGTTGGGGGGAAACAAAACAGAATGGAGCATCCAACAGCTGTGGGGCAATATGAAATTGTCTACTATCCTTGTACCTAGAATTGCAAAAGAAGAGAGAGAGAATGAACAGAAGAAATATTTAAAGAGATAATGGTTCAGAATTTTCCAAATTTAATCAAAGACACTCAGCACAGTTCCCAGACCTCATAGAACACCAAGAAAATAATTACCAAAATATGCACACAAACAAACACACTCATACATACACACATACCAATATTAACATCAGAAAAAGTAGACTTAAGAACAAGAAATATTACTATGAACAAAGAGGCACTAATGCTCACTAAGAAGGCATAACAATTTTAAATGTGTGAACACCCACATCAGAACTTTAAAATGCATAAAGCAAAAATCACTAGAACTG
>NW_007732439.1:0-462 GCF_000696425.1 Galeopterus variegatus | reverse complement strand
CAAAAAAAAAAAAAAAAAAAAAAAAAAAAAAGCCCTTTTCCAGGCATAAATACTAATTACCTCAGTTTCCTTCTTTTCCCACAAATGTCCAGCTTTCTACCAAATATTATAAGACATACAAAGAAAAAACAACACAATGTCAGGAGACAAAGCAATATATGCAATTAGACTCAGATAGACCCCAATGTTTGAATTATCATGCAAGAAACTTAAAATACTTATAATTAATATGTAAAGAATCTAGCCGAAAAGATGGAACACAAAGTCAAGGAAATAATTACAGAGTTTGAAGATATGTCAATAGAAATTACCCACACAGAAACACAAAGAGTATAAAAAGGTTGGGGGGAAACAAAACAGAATGGAGCATCCAACAGCTGTGGGGCAATATGAAATTGTCCACTATCCTTGTACCTAGAATTGCAAAAGAAGAGAGAGAGAATGAACAGAAGAAATATTTAA
>NW_007732438.1:122642-133096 GCF_000696425.1 Galeopterus variegatus | reverse complement strand
AGAGCAGAGATGAAAGAGGCTTTCATTCTTTAAGAAAGTTCTTTTATTTGAGGAGCTGAAAGTTTAGTTGGATAAAGTGACCTGGAATTGTGGGTTACGGTAGTGTACGTGTGCTTTGAACCAGATGGCTTCAACTCTTCTGCACATTGAGAAGAAAAATGCTCTGCCTGCTTTTTATTTTACCTTCTCTTAGTCTTGAGCTCTTAAGGGTAAGGAGAATTTTTGATGATGTTGACCTTATGTCATCTGTATTAGTTTCCCCAGCTTATTCCTCCAAAAAGGTGTTGGTGACATATTTGCCAAGTTTGCTAGAAAACCTTAGTAATAGTGTGTTCTATGATGCCCCTAAAAAATAAGAATTAAAATAGGGTTACTTAGCATGAACATGTTACATGGTTTTAAAGATCCTGGTTTCTGTTTAATTAGACAAAGAGCAGAATTGGAATTCTTAAAGTGTACTTTCCTTTTCTCCCCCCCTCCCCTCCCAAAGAAAGCACCTGAATTAAGCACCCAGAGACCACTAATCTATTATCAGTAGTTCAAAGAAATTGACACCCAGAGTTTCAACCAGCCTGGTGGGACAGCTGAATTAAACAGATAATGAAATACAAGTGCAAAAAAGCTAACCTTGAGCTGGCCCAAAGTACTGATATATTGTATGTACTAACAGTACTATTGAGCCATTTTTGTCAGGCATTGTTCTTATTAGCACTTAATGTTAAATCCTCATAACTCTGCGGTAGGTACTGTCATTCCAGATGTTTCAGATGAGGAAACATACAGAGATAAAACCGATTTGTCCGTGGTCACTTTAGTAGCAAAAGCGTACTAAACCCAGACATTTTGGTTCTTATGAGGAATCTACTGAAGCAACTAATTCTGGATGTCACTTGCACTTTATAATCAAAGTTATAAGTTTGCACTGTAATTGTCTACTTGAATGAAGAAGCTTCTGTGTTCTCTATATTATGGGGAATCTGAAATAACTACTATTTCTCACTACGAAAACTAAGAATGTGATGTTTTACTATATCCCCTCTCCCCACAGTCCAAATTGGAGTGGGGAGGAGAGGGGAAAAAGAAACATTTTTGTATCATTGTAACATGTAACTCCAGTATACTCCAGAGTTTTGGATTGGCTGATTAAAAATAAATGTTTACTTACCTTTTGGAATCTAGGTTTAAGAGTCAAGTCTTAGAGTGGTGCCATTGCAGACCAAATTCTAATCTGGAAACAAAATGAGTTATAAAAGTATGTTGCTTTTCTATAAAAAGAAGGATGCAGTTAATAATTTGTGTGTTTTTTGTGCATTGGTTCATTAGTGTTTTTTTGAAGAAGAGAAGATGGAAGTATATATACTTTCATGTACTGTAGGTATCTCTGAGATATGTATCTAATTGCTCGGGGGGGAAAGGGTATTATTGGAAAGAAGCGATGGGTGACTTTTCACAATATACCCTTTTGTACAGTTTGAATGCTTTACCAAATGCTTGCAATAACTCTCCCCAAAAATAAGTAACCGCTTTTCTTGGACCCAAGTTTATTGACTCCATATTCTTATAACAGCAAAATAAAAGTTCTTTGAAATTAAAAAACTTTTATAGAAACATCTAAACATATTTCAAAGTAGCACATCTCCAGCTTCAACAGTAGCAACATTTTGCCAATTTGAGACAATAGAAAATGTGGGTGTAGTTCTGATAATATTGTATGCCCTCTGAAAATAGCTGCAGGTTTGGGGACTGTTATGTGTCCTCTGAATTTATCAGTGGTGCCTTTCACTGTCTATAATTCAGTTTCTGTGGTATCTCTCGTATATCATCACACTTTTATAATTGGCTAAGAATACTTTATTGTTAGTATGTGCTACTTTGAAAATAAAACTAATTTTAAAATACTGTGTTGCATTTTTATCAGCACCATGCTCTAACCAAGGGAGCTAACAGGTCAGCCTTAATAATACTTTGTTGCATTTTTGAAGTTTTAAACTATACAAATATTACTAGATATAGTTATCTAGTATGGTAATTCTTTTATATGATCCTGTTCTAAGGTTATCTAGTATGGTAGTCCTTTTATATACTCCTAAGGATCCTATTCTAAGGGTACACAGAATTGTGATTAATGATGGTGGCTTGTCCTATAACTGTATGTTTTCGCTTGCTTCCCTTTTGAATATATCAAAAGAAAATAAGGGAAGAATTGGTGAGTGCTCAGGGCATTCTCACTGAAAAGTAACACCAGTAAGAGAAAAAAGTCTTACTGACCTTACTTGAAGAGGTAGAAGCTAATGTAGCTTTCTGTTAACTGATAGGAATAGGTTACTTGAAGTTCCTGTCATTTCTTAGCAACTACGACTACGAAAGGCTTTTTGGGAAAGAGCAGTTTCCTGTTTAGTTGTGCAAATGGCCATCACTTAAGTGTGCTTTTTATTTATTTATTTATTTTTTTGTCCTTTTTGAGACCAGCTGCACCGTGCTCAGCCAGTGAGCGCACCGGCCATCCCTATATAGGATCTGAACCCGCGGTGGGAGCGCTGCTGCGCTCCCAGCGCCGCACTCTCCCGAGTGCGCCACAGGCTCAGCCCTTAAGTGTGCTTTTTAATATGTTTAAACATGTAGCATTGTTAAATTTGGCACTTGCCTCGTTTTTTTTTAAAGATGACCGGTAAGGGGATCTTAACCCTTGACTTGGTGTTGTCAGCACCACGCTCAGGCAGTGAGCGAACCGGCCATCCCTATATGGGATCCGAACCCGTGGCCTTGGTGTTATCAGCACTGCACTCTACCGAGTGAGCCACAGGCCGGCCTGGCACTTGCCTCGTTTAATTTTGTGTTTTATTTTTATTTTTGGTGGCTGGCCAATATAGGGATTGAACCCTGGACCTTGGTGTTATCAGCACTACCCTCTAATCAACTGAGCTAACCAGCCAGCTAATTTTGTGTATTTTAAATAAAGGATATAAGCCTATGTCACATGGAGTATTTTGAATAGTATTAGTACATTCTTGATGGAGAAGATCAAAGATATGCATAGCTGTCTTGGTAGAATGTGCTTAATGAGAGAGAAATATAAGGAGTACATAGATTGCAGGCAACCCTACCCCTTTAAAACCAAATCTTTGGGCCGGCCCGTGGCTAACTTGGGGGCGTGTGGTGCTGATAACACCAAGGACACGGGTTTGGATCCCTATGTAGGGATGGCCGGTTCGTTCACTTCGGGGAGAGCGTGGTGCTGACACCACCAACTCAAGGGTTAAGATCCCCTTCCTTACAGGTTATCTTTTTAAAGAACAAACTAACGAACAAACAAACAAACCAACAACAAAATCTTTGCTTTTTCTACAAGTGAAACACCCTGAGGCTGAAGGTCAGTGCTAACTATGTAGCTTGTTTTTCTTAACTGAGTTTTTCTGCAGATCTAGCAAGGAATAGGAAACAGGTTGCTTGACTTTCCTTTTTTCCTCCTCTTCACCATCTTTTCTAATAGTGTTTTCTTTTCTTACAGTCGTCTTGCACCTGCCTCTGAAAATGAGGGGTAGGAAGGAATCTGTTAGAGTCATTTGTGGGTTCAGTTAGTAGTGTCTGTTTTGCATCCTTGCTTTGCCTTTAACTTCACTATTTGACTCACACTATTTTTACTGTGACTTTTTCAAACACTGGGACCTAGGCTGTGACAGCTGAAACGTAAAATTGCCTTAATTGAAGGCTTGATAGAGACTTGGAAACAATAAATTCTTATTTACAGAGTAGTTTAGAAGGTAACTTGCTGCTGTTAGGTATATAGCTATATGAACTCCATGAGTCAATGGAATATTTTTTTACCGATTATTGGAAAGGTAACTATTGATTAAACTTACAAGAGTATAAAAGACCCTCTATTTAAAAAAATAGATGTATATACCCCGCTATGTCTCTGAAACTAGATGGATAACCTGGTTCATAAAAGGCCTTCCTGAAGTCCGCCCACAATCTCTTTGTATGTTTATCTTTCTCCATTTGTTCTGGAAATAAAAGTAACTGCAAAAGTTAAAGTCAGGAAGAAATGAAAATTAATAATTCATAAAGTTCTATTGTAACCAAATATGTTATAAGTTACATACCTCACAGCTGGCGTATTTGCTTTGCATTGCAGCATATACTTAAGATTGTAAAGCCAGTTAATCTTTCACCTTTATTACCCTGTTTGTATTAATGGTTAGACAATTGTTTGACTCCTTGCCCCTGGAATTCAGGGACTGAGTTACTGTAACTACACTTTATAACTGGTTATGCCTACAGTCATTGAAGTATAAGAGGAACATGAAAGTAAAACATAGCCTCTTAATCTTATGTTGTATCTTATTCAGATTCTGGTCTGGTTATGTTTAAGCACTATTAGCAGAAGAGTTTGACAGAAGAGTTTAGATAAAGTACAGTTAACTTGGCTCAGCCAATTTATGAGATAACAGTGATTGGTGTTCTCTGGGGAAGGAAGTTGTACAGCTGGGAGACAAGGGTGGGAGAAAGACTTGATTTTTTTCCATGTTTTTTCTTTTTTGGATTTTGTACCATGTGGATTTATTACTCATGTAGGAAAGGGGAGGGAAAACTAGTCTGGCCAAGGTTAATAAAACCCTCAAGTAGCCTCTTTTAGTTGGACTTAATCTGTCATACCACATTTAGGCATAAAGTGTATTAAAGATCCATTACGGTAGAAATCTCCTCCCAGTAACAGTTGACTTTTGTTCTTACACACTTAATTGGTTTTAAAAGACCTACCATCTTTAGATCTACTATATTTGTTTAGCAAATACTTTAGTATCTTCTGAGTATACAAAGCAAATCTAATTCTGTTATTTTTTTTGTTAAAACCCGGAAGTAGCTCCTTTTGCCTATCAGGATTCTTACGGGGGTACATTTAGCTTGTCAGTCTGGCCCTTGCTTGTCTCTGTAACCTTAATTCTCTACTTCCCAAGCCTTTCATAGTTTAAACTCTTTTTTTTTTTTTTTTTAAAAAGATGACCGGTAAGGGGATCTTAACCCTTGAGTTGGTGGTGTCAGCACCACGCTCTCGTGTTGTAACTATTTACTTCTCTGCTCTTTCTAGTCCAACCAAGTTCCTTTTTTTTTTTAAAGATGACCGGTAAGGGGATCTTAACCCTTGAGTTGGTGGTGTCAGCACCACGCTCTCGTGTTGTAACTATTTACTTCTCTGCTCTTTCTAGTCCAACCAAGTTCCTTTTTTTTTTTAAAGATGACCGGTAAGGGGATCTTAACCCTTGAGTTGGTGGTGTCAGCACCACGCTCTCGTGTTGTAACTATTTACTTCTCTGCTCTTTCTAGTCCAACCAAGTTCCTTTTTTTTTTTAAAGATGACCGGTAAGGGGATCTTAACCCTTGAGTTGGTGGTGTCAGCACCACGCTCTCGTGTTGTAACTATTTACTTCTCTGCTCTTTCTAGTCCAACCAAGTTCCTTTTTTTTTTTAAAGATGACCGGTAAGGGGATCTTAACCCTTGAGTTGGTGGTGTCAGCACCACGCTCTCGTGTTGTAACTATTTACTTCTCTGCTCTTTCTAGTCCAACCAAGTTCCTTTTTTTTTTTAAAGATGACCGGTAAGGGGATCTTAACCCTTGAGTTGGTGGTGTCAGCACCACGCTCTCGTGTTGTAACTATTTACTTCTCTGCTCTTTCTAGTCCAACCAAGTTCCTTTTTTTTTTTAAAGATGACCGGTAAGGGGATCTTAACCCTTGAGTTGGTGGTGTCAGCACCACGCTCTCGTGTTGTAACTATTTACTTCTCTGCTCTTTCTAGTCCAACCAAGTTCCTTTTTTTTTTTAAAGATGACCGGTAAGGGGATCTTAACCCTTGAGTTGGTGGTGTCAGCACCACGCTCTCGTGTTGTAACTATTTACTTCTCTGCTCTTTCTAGTCCAACCAAGTTCCTTTTTTTTTTTAAAGATGACCGGTAAGGGGATCTTAACCCTTGAGTTGGTGGTGTCAGCACCACGCTCTCGTGTTGTAACTATTTACTTCTCTGCTCTTTCTAGTCCAACCAAGTTCCTTTTTTTTTTTAAAGATGACCGGTAAGGGGATCTTAACCCTTGAGTTGGTGGTGTCAGCACCACGCTCTCTCCCTATATAGGGATCCGAACCCGTGGCCTTGGTGTTATCAGCACCACACTCTCCTGAGTGAGCCACGGGTCGGCCCTAGACTAACTTTTTAATCATCACAACAGGGAACAACTGTACAGCCTGTCAGTCTAAACAATGCAAAGAATCTTGTACCATCTGGGAGCCTGTATTTTTTTCCTTTGAACTTTTGAATGAAAATATAACTGACCCTTTAAAACAGAAGTTTTTAAGAAGGCTAGGTGACAAACTGACTCTAAAAAATTGCATTTAATTGCCTATTTTTTGCTTTGTTTTTCTTCTCGATAGTAGGACAAAGACTTAAGTTTACCGTACTTTCTTGATAAACTTGTGGGTGAGTTGTTAGAGGTGCTGAACATTCTAAACAGACTTTTTTCCTTACATGATTTAAACTTTGTATTTAGTAATAATACTGGTTGGAGAATAAATGGGGGATAGAACAAGCATATTCAAACAAATAAGTCAGTATCACATATCTAAGATAGGAGTTGATCTCATCTCAAGGAAAGATGGTCCAGCTTTTATACCTAGGGCCACGTTTTGTAGCAGTGAGCATTTTGCTTTATTTTTAAAAATATACTATATTTTTTAAGGTATTAAGCTCCCTTCAGTCTCCTTAAAGAATTTTAAATTTAAGGCTTAGCAACTCTCACACCTCTCTATTAAAAGGCCATCATTTAAATTTTGTCAAAATTCTTTACTATTTTTAATGTTATTGTTATCTTATTACATTTCTTAATGCTTTCTTATGTGTGCAGATGGTGAGTTATCTTAAATTAGATTGTATTAGTTATTGTCCTGTTCTATAAAAAGAATACACTGAAAAGATTTTCAGAGCATTGTGCAATAGTATCATAGATTTGTGCCTATATGTCTGCACTATGGAGCTGTCATCCCTTGCCTCCCTCCCCAAACCATCCCACTTACATATATGGTACTCCAACCCCTCTCATGTAGAAAAGAATAAAAAATCTAGTAATCTGGGGATTGGGGAAGGCAGCAAAGGAAAGGAAGTCATTCAACATACTGCTTCCCTCTGAAGCCAGTTTTAAACCCCTGGCTTCTTTTTATAAACAGGACTATAACTCTCACAATTTTCAAGTCTGCTTGTGGTTTATATACTGTGTGGGATGGGAATAACATTCCTTGTTTGATGGAAGAAGTTTTTGACCATGTGGTAAGAAGGGTTGTGGTACAAAGCTGTATGTCTCCTCCCAACCCCTACTATTTTGTAGTTTTTGTCCTTCAGGAGCCAGATTCTCTGTGGCTCAGAAATGGAGTTTTCCTTAGTCTGTAAGGACTAATCTTGACAGCCTAGTGATAACTGTGGGCTTTGACCTCTATTAATTTAAACCAAATCACTTTTTGGACTGTGACAGATTTCAATTTACAAGTACAAGCCCTTGCATCTGACTCAGCGGACTCTTAACACTCAAGGCAAATTTCATCCTTCTTTTACTAAATGCTTGCTTTCTTAATTGGATGAAGCTTGAACTTTGTTCTTATCTCCAGTATATTAACAGCATCTGAAACTGTCCCTTTCCTTTGTCTCCCTCTCCTTTCCTCCAGCACCTCTACCTTCCCATTGTGTCTTAAACCAATTAAATGTAGCATGCACTTCTCTTATGTGCTAGTGGTAACGAGGCAGAGTTGAAGTAGATTATCTTTTCAAAGCAGTTTTCACAAGATTTACTTTGGATGAGAGATGACTGCCTTTATAAAAGTCTTCTCTTATGTGCTAGTGGTAACGAGGCAGAGTTGAAGTAGATTATCTTTTCAAAGCAGTTCTCACAAGATTTACTTTGGATGAGAGATGACTGCCTTTATAAAAGCAGGCATTTTCCCCATGTTTGTATCAGATTTGCTTTGTCCTGTGTACATACAACTAAGTTTATGTGTAAAGTAAACATAGTTAAGTAAAAGTATGAAGGTTACAACTTTGTTTTCCATCATGTTTAATTAACAAAGCTGTTCTTTAGACTCATCTTCAGTTGAGATTTAGAATTCTGTGGAAGTCATACTATTTGTTTAAAATGTGCTTATTAGAGGTAGTATAGTTTTTGCTCAAGATGTAGACATAGATTGTTTGCTTCCTCTCAGCTATTCTCTTTTTAATGGTTGCTGCTCTGTCAGTGTGACTTCTGTAGCTGGTTATTAGTCTCATGATAAAACCATTTCGTTTGGAAGTTAACAGAGCTTGTTACAAAGCTAGTCTAGCTAGGTATTAATTCCTCCTGAAGTTTACCTTTTTAATGATTTATAACTCTTGATTTTGTTTTTAGCTGGGAAAACTCTTCAGATATTTAACATTGAAATGAAAAGCAAAATGAAGGCCCATACCATGACTGATGATGTTACCTTTTGGAAATGGATCTCTTTGAATACGGTTGCTCTTGTTACGGATAATGCAGTTTATCATTGGAGTATGGAAGGAGAGTCTCAGCCAGTGAAAATGTTTGATCGCCATTCTAGCCTCGCAGGATGCCAGATTATCAATTATCGTACAGATGCAAAACAAAAGTGGTTACTTTTGACTGGCATATCTGCACAGGTAATATTTTTCTAGTTTTTGATAAAGAGGAGGTCTAGAGAACTGTTGTGCCCAGAATGCAGTTTATTTTGCAGTTAGGTCTTCTGTACCCAATCCTGTTGAATTTGACTTTTTGGAGGAGACTTTTTCCCCTCCTTTTCTTTTTCTCTTTCTTTTTTTCTTAAGAATAAAGGCTGCTGGCTTATTATATTTATACTAAAATACTATATTTTTTTTTAGCTCTTACTTGCAGATTGAGTAGAAATTGAGTTCCTCTATGAATGATTTGGGATTTTTACTATAGGGTATGTGTGCTCTAATGTAGGGTGAATACTTTTGTATCTTTTTCTTTAAGATAGTGTAAAAAGATGGTTGTATATGAGGTACATTTTAAACATGTTAAGCTTTAGGACAATAATGTTTGCAGGTAAATTTTAAGTGGAGGTATCAAATCCACATTGAGAGACTAAATAGTAATCATAAATCCTGCTGAAGATAATGAAGTGCTTTAATTATTTAACTAGTTGATGAATTTGGAAGTTATTGGTTCATTGAGTCCCCAAACTATTCTCTTTAAATCCTTTTTAGCAAAATCGTGTGGTGGGAGCTATGCAGCTATATTCTGTAGATAGGAAAGTGTCTCAGCCCATCGAAGGACATGCAGCTAGTTTTGCCCAGTTTAAGATGGAAGGAAATGCGGAAGAATCAACGTTATTTTGTTTTGCAGTACGGGGTCAAGCTGGAGGAAAGGTAAGTTTTGGCTTTGGTAAATATTTTAGTGAGAGCTTGTCTTTGTGTTTCTGCTACTAATTAGTCATCTAATTTCAAAGTAGTCTTCTCCCTTTCTTGTTAATTTGTTTTTAATATTTAGATTTGTGATGACTTAGTTTGTTTAAATTCTGCATCTAATACTTTTCTAAAATGAATAATGTTCTTTGACAACTTTTTTTCTGTCAGCTGTTTACATTAATTATTTTGATGGCCTTTACCGAAAGTCTGAAGTTGGTGTTTTTCAACTTTACTGTGCATTAGAGTCATTAGGTTTGCTAAAATGCAGATTTGTGTGCCATACATACAGAGAATTTGATTCAGTAAGTGGCACTCAAAACCTGCATTTTTAAATATCCTACATGACTTAATATACATGGATTGTGGACCACAGTTTGAACACATTGCCTTAAGCGGTTTCAACCCTGGCTGTACATTGGAATCACCTGTCCAAAGTACTTCATATGTTGAGAGTTCTTAGCTGCACAAACAAGGCCTGGTTGATTAGAGCATGAAAAATTTAGTGAAATGGTATTGGATAGTTTACGATAGCCAGGAAGTCTGTACAGCCAACCTTGGAAAATGTGGAGTAAAATGGAAGAATGAGCAGCAGCCAGGATTCCAGCCAAAAACCATGCCACAGAACTCATGCTGCTATGACTCCACTGTTGGATGCCTGTAAACTCAATTTGACTACTGTTTCCACTGCCAGAGTAGAATCTCTGAAGTCTTAATAACTTTGTGTCCCTAGCTCCCTGTTCAAAGTCCCAAGATCTTAGCTCTGAAAGGTTTGGAAAACAAGTATTTAGTGTTTGGTGCTTCTAAAATGGAAGGCTGGCTCTACTTGCCCTAAAAACTTTTAAAGAGTACTCTCCCTTCTGTCCCCCCATCAGGAGGAGGGTTTAAATTCTGGGCAGACTAAAAACCTTGAACTTCATCTTTTTTAGAACGTTTGTATTTTCTTTGCTAAGTACTTTTTTTTTTTTTTTTTTTTTTTCCCCTTTTTGTCTTTTTTACTGA
>NW_007732438.1:98755-122039 GCF_000696425.1 Galeopterus variegatus | reverse complement strand
GGATCCGAACCCTCGGCAGGAGCGCCGCCGTGCTCCCAAGCGGCGCACTCTCCAGTGCGCCACCGGGCCGGCCCATTTTGCTAAGTACTTTTAAAAAATAGAGATTGCTTAAAATATGATCATCTATAGCCTCTCATCTGGGAGGGAACATATACACAGAGAGGTACCACCGGGCCGGCCCATTTTGCTAAGTACTTTTAAAAAATAGAGATTGCTTAAAATATGATCATCTATAGCCTCTCATCTGGGAGGGAACATATACACAGAGAGGTAAAATTCTGCCTAAAATTTTCAGGGTAAGAATCCCTGAACCAGGGAATAATCCTATGACAAGGATAGAAACTGATATTTAGATCTGAATTGATAGAATTTAAACAAAAATTTTTAGAAATTTAGATTTCAGAAATTAGATATTATTCTTAAGACGCTAGGCCAAGACATTTTTGAAAAGTGCTACTGGGAAAAACCTTCAATATCTTTTTTTTTTTTTTTTTTTTTAATGGTGGCTGGCCAGTAAGGGGGTCCAAACCCTTGACCTTGAACTTATAACACCGAGCTCTAACAAATGAGATAACTGGCTAGCCTCTTCAATATCACTTTGATAGTATCTGAAAACATGTTGATAGGTTCTTGAGCCTGTTTAATACACAATGCTCTATCTTCTATAGTCTGCCATGACTTTTGAAGGAAGAAACCATTTTTTCAATATGGCTAGTTAACCTAACGAAGGATAGACCTTATAACTTACATATGGTATTTATCTTGGAAATGGAATTGTGTTTTGTCTGAGTCCGTTCCTGACATGACTAAGGAAAAAATATATAATACTCTTTCATTGACATTTACTTTCTCTTGCCTGGCTGATGTGCATCAGGCATTTTAAACCAAAATATATTCTCATCCAGTTTATGGGTTGAATGTGAGTAGAGAGACAACTCAGCTTAGGTATATACTTTCTTCCTGCGTGAGAGTAGATGTATAGGCAGAGCAGAGTTCAAAAACTTAAGTTAGATTTCTATTTGGAAATCCTAAATTATAATTGAAAGCCATGAGCAAGTACCTTTGTAGATAATGTATTACTATTCTGTGCCCTTTATTCCAGGTAGATTATTTGAAGTGTGGTTATTTTAAATATTTAACTGAGTTTTAAGAAAGTGTTTATTTCAATATAATACATATTCATAGGAAGCTGCAAAGATAGTAAAGAGAATGATCCTGTGTGCCATTTATCCACTTTCTCCCAGTGGTTACATCTTACATAACTATAGTATAGTAGAAAAAAACAGGAAATGACATTGGTACATTTGTATGATTTTGTCATTTTGTCACAAGTAGATTCCAGATACATTAACTATTCCATCATCACAAAGATTTCCCCCATGACTTTATAATCACACCACTCCCCCTCTCTCCCACCATCCCTAACCCTTAGCAACCACTAATTTATTCTTCATCTCTATAATTTTGTCATTTCAAGAATGCTATGTAAATGGAATTATACAGTATGTGACTTTGAGATTGACTTTTTCTTTTCCCTCTGCATAATGTGTATGAGTGTGCGTTCCTTTTTATTACCAAGGAGTATTCCATGGTATGGATGAACCAAACACAGTTTAATATCCACCTATTTTAGGGCACTTTGGTTGTTCCCATTTTGGGGCTACAAATAAAGCTGCTGTGATTAACTGCTAAAAAGATAAAGGTTTATGTAAGTTTTATTTTCTTGTGAACAGTTACATATCATTGAAGTTGGCACACCACCTACTGGGAACCAGCCCTTTCCAAAGAAGGCAGTGGATGTTTTCTTTCCTCCAGAAGCACAAAATGACTTTCCTGTTGCAATGCAGGTATGTTAAGCAAAATAAATGAACTTTTTAAATCTCTTCCCTTAAAACAAATTAATCCGAACACTACTCACAGTTGATATAATTTAAATCGTGCTTAAAAGAGTACTCTTTATTCTAAAATAAAGTTTATTAGTGAAACCTTGTAAAATAATACTCAGATTTTCATGTAATATGTAAACTGGGTTACCCTAAGTTGTTCAGAATTGTCTTCTCTTTTATCTTACAGATTTCATTCATATTCTTGTGTTTATGTAAAAGCTTGGGATATCCCGTATTTAATTGTACTGTAAAAATGAGGGAAACCTTAAATACTTGAATTTTTTATATAAGCCTCTTCTCAAAGTTCTAGAATTTCAGCATCTCTAAATGTTTTTATTTCCTATTCGTAGATTGATTATTGTACCAAAGTGTTGATTTTCTTTATACAGATCAGTGAAAAGCATGATGTGGTTTTCTTGATTACTAAGTATGGTTATATCCACCTCTATGATCTTGAGACTGGGACCTGCATCTACATGAATAGAATCAGTGGAGAAACAATCTTTGTTACTGCACCTCATGAAGCCACAGCTGGAATAATTGGAGTAAACAGAAAGGGACAAGTAAGGAAACCTTGAAACTTTAAGTTAAGCAATAAAATAAAACAACACTTTACCATTAACTGTCTTTGAAAAAGTAAATGGTAACTTTGAATATCAGAAAGTGATTCATACATTAAAATATAGGAGAATATGAATACAAAATCCTCTTTAATCCTTGTCTCAGAGAGAGAAACTGTTTGACATGTAGCCATCTATGCATCTTTATTGTCAAAAAAAAAGTGACTCTCCATGGAAAGAAACTACTAGGGTCACATTTGATAGACTATACTTTTTAATGGGGTTTTCTTCCTCTTTTCTCCAAGAGGAATAAATTGTCAAGTACAGGGAAAAGAATTCTCCCTACATTGCTTTTCCTAACTCATTAATTAAGTATCACTAAATGTTTAATGTTAGAAGATATGTTACTGTACCTATTGCGGGGTGCCTAGGAAGGTTATCCAATTAGATAGGGAAAATATTAGTTATCCTGAATTTGTCATGTTTGACAAACCTCTTCACACCACCTAGCAAGTGGTTCTTTTTTGTGTGTTTTCTTATTATTTCAATGTAATTAAAAATATCCTACCAGGAGGCATCTTAATTTTCTGAAAAATGGCTAAAATTTTAAAAAGTTAATAACTGTTATTGGTCTTGACCACCTAGCAAGTGGTTCTTTTTTGTGTGTTTTCTTATTATTTCAATGTAATTAAAAATATTCTACCAGGAGGCATCTTAATTTTCTGAAAAATGGCTAAAATTTTAAAAAGTTAATAACTGTTATTGGTCTTTTCTTTTACTAGTTCTTCTCCCAATTAGTATTTTTCCCAGATAGTAAGCAGTGGAAGTAGATAGGTTTTTTTCTCCTCTTCAATTAATTTTTGAAAAATGGTATGTATATGAAGAGGCAATTCCTCTAGGGAAAGGGAGTCTTTTCTTACCTATATCTATCCCCCACCTCAGCTACAGACCTGGTTAGCTGTTTCTGTTTTTTGCCCCTATAGAGCATATGTAGCCCTCTTCATAACACTCATACTGAATTAAAATTGCTTAACTGTCTCAGTCACTGTTCTTCATTAGGAAAGGGGCTTGTCCTTGTTTAATTGTATTTCTAGCACCAGTCAGTATCTGGCACAAAAGCAATTATAAAAATTCAATAGCTTTCAGTTACTCAGTTGCATATTGTCTCTCTTGGCAAAACCAAGAGTGAATTGGCCTTTTGGTGAACTGGGTTAGTGATAATTTAATAATCATGAGGTTGTAAAACCAGGGATCTTTTTATTTCTGCTGATATACTGATATTTTAAGATAATGCTTAAAGTATCTTGAATAATTCACCATACATTTTTGGTGTTCATAACTCTAATTTTGGGAACTTATTGTTATTCTTCCTTCCCCCTAAATTTTGTGTGCCATCTACTTTGAATAAAATGATGGGTGTTCCTAGTATACCTTAAGCCTCAGGGCTTCTCTCTACTTTTTACATTAAAAAAAGATCCAGTTACAATACTAGGTGAGCATATGCCCTGAAGGGATGACTGTATGGCTTCCTTTGGTTGAAAAAAGCAAAAGCGATCAAAATGACATCATAGCCAGTATTTGGCTTAAATTCCGAACTTGGTAGAACTGAGTACTTTAGAAGATACAGGAACCTTCTCTGTTCCCTGTAGATCTTAAATACTGATTGCTAGAAATCTGCTCAAACAGTCGTTAAGTATGGTAAAGATGAAACTCAGGGTTTGGTGTTTGAGGGAGACTAAGGCAGTGATCAATAGGAAGCTTCAGAAAGTGTAGTTGGAACTGGATTTATTCATCTTCCTTACTCTTCCTAGGAGGTAAGAATTAAATTGAGGGTGGGGGTTGGGAATGTAAGTGACTAAAGAAAATAATTAATTACTTCCTTTAAACAGTATGTTTTAACATGGAGTAGAATGACACATTGCAAACACATGGTGGCCTAAGCTTTGGTAATGTGAGTCTGACCTATAGAAATGAAAGAATCTTGGAGGTTAAAATTCTTCATTTCCCTCAAAAGGGATAATAGAACAGGCAGAGGAGACTGTTACCTATCTATTTGGTTACTGAATTCTCAAATATTTTTTTCAGTTCTTGTTGCTCTAGAGACAGAAATTTCCCATTTTCATTTATTCAACAAATATTAAGCATGTGCTTTGTGTTACACACTGCCTGTTGCTAGTAAATGCAATTAAACAAAGACAAGCCCCTTTCTTCATATGGAATAGTGACTGAGAAACAGTTAGACAAGTAGTTATAATAGTCCAAGAAGTGCCATTAGTGGTAATATAAGTAGTTTACAAGCTAGGATGTATAACCAACTCTGTTGGGGAGAAGGATGCCTGGATAGGGAAGGACTCCTTTTCTCTAGGACAATTAACAGTTCAGCTTTTGGTGCAAGCAGGGCTGCATTCTGTAGTAGTGAGTTTTAAGGAGGATTGAGGGTGAATAACTGTTCTCTAAACAGAAACAATTAGAAATTGCTCATTATTGATGCTGTATTTATTAAGCACCTACTGTATATACCTTGCATTATGTTAGGTACTGGAGGATTCAGTGGTCCCTCCCCTCTTTGAGTATATAACCTGGGCTCTAAGAAAGTAAATGTAATTAAAGAAATACTGAAAAATTCTTATTCAAAAAACATCTTAAAATTAAAAGGCATATACCTTAAACTTCCTCCTGGTGAGCCCAAAATTCATAGCTTCTTCAGTCATTTTTTGTAGGTTGTCAAAATTGCATTCCACAAGAATCTATAAGCCATGTGGAATTGTCATTCAGAGCTCAGTTAAATGGGAGCCTTAATCTTTGATACTTACTATGTTAAGAATGAATGGGGGCTGGCTGGTTCCCATTTGGTTAGAAGAACAGTGTTATAACACCAATCCGAACCTGCCAGCAGCCCCCCCCCTCCAAAAAAAGAATGGATGCTATCTAAAGCAATTAGTTTGGCAATATGAAATAGGAAGTTATTTATATTATAGGATGGCCATATTTTAGGAACCGCAAAATGGCTTAGCACCCCAAGGCACTTGTTCTTAAATCTCTCCAGTCTTCTCTCTCCTGGACTCCCACCTTCCTTCCTATCTTCCTCTTTCTCCAAATTAATTATTTGTTTTTTTATGGCAACAATAAAGTGGCTGTCACAAATTCACAATTTCATTACTATTGTGACTCCAAACATATTTGGTATCATTTATATCCAAATGAACACATTGCAGCTATTCTTTAAATTGCAGGTTCTATCAGTGTGTGTGGAAGAAGAAAACATAATTCCTTATATCACCAATGTCCTACAAAATCCCGATTTGGCTCTGAGAATGGCTGTACGTAACAACTTAGCCGGTGCTGAAGAACTCTTTGCCCGGAAATTTAATGCTCTTTTTGCCCAGGGAAATTACTCAGAGGCAGCAAAGGTGGCTGCTAATGCACCAAAGGTAAACAGTTACGAAAATGAAGTTGCTATAATTGAATTAATGTTAATATTCTCTATTTCTAATACTGCTAGAAGAGAAAACAGCTTTACTTGGATATAATAATGTTTGGTTACTTAGGTATAATACTGTTTGACCTCATAAATGATAGCTACTGATTTTGTTTCCCAAAGTTGGATATTAAACAGATCCTGTCGAATTTATGGTAAGTAGAGCTGTCAGAAATTGGGCTGAATTTATTCCCATCACCTTTGATATTGGTTTATGTTGGGCTGAATTAATACCTTACATTCTTGACCAGTATTAATTATGAATTTTGCACTTAATTTAATGTGAATTTGGGATAATATCTAGCTATAACTATTTTATAATTATACTTTTTCTCTAACACATTGACATTGTAATTAAGTTGGTATATTTCTGATTCTGAATAGTCTCCTAACATTGAACCAGAAGCATGACAGACAATGATTGAATATTTACCATAGATGGAAGTGATTTGAAATTTGCTATTAGGGCCGGCCCGGTGGCGCACTGCGCTAGTGCGCTGCTTGGGAAGCGCGGAGGCGCTCCCGCCGAGGGTTCGGATCCCACATACAGACCGGTTCCCGCTCGCTGGCTGAGCGAGGCGTGGGGGCAACACCGAGGGTTGCGATCCCGTTGCCGGTCCCGGTCCGGTACGGGGGCGACACTGAGGGTTGCGATCTGTTGCCGGACACAGAAAAAGACCAAAAAAAAAAAAAAAATTTTTCTATTAATAGATGGACTTATGACTTTAAGATTGACTAAGAGACCCATAGGGTTATTTGTGTGATGTTTGGATCACCTTTGAGTCGTCTAACATTTCTTCTTTTTAAAGGGAATCCTTCGTACTCCAGACACCATCCGTCGGTTTCAGAGCGTACCAGCCCAGCCAGGTCAAACTTCTCCTCTACTTCAATACTTTGGAATCCTTTTGGACCAGGGCCAGCTGAACAAATATGAATCTTTAGAGCTGTGTAGGCCTGTACTTCAGCAAGGGCGGAAACAGCTTTTGGAGAAGTGGTTAAAAGAAGATAAGGTGCATTAATTCATGTTGACATAATTTTGCTTTGATTGAATTACATAATCATGTTAGCAAGTTAAAATCATTTGAGCTGCGCCAAAATGTCTCTATTCGTTATTTACTTTAGGTTTTTAAAAGGAATCCAGGATTCTTGCTTGGTGGTTAAAAAAACTAACCTGGAAGTGAATTGCTATCCTTTTTGCTTTAGGAAAAGCTTAGTGTGAGATGCTTACTTCAGCATGCAATCGTATTTGTCAGTATATGTGACAGTCATTTGGACATAGGAATATATATACATATATATATATATTTTTTTAAGGCTGGCCAGTACAGGGATCGAACCCTAGACCTTGGAGTTACCAGCACCATGCTCTAACCAGTTTAGCTAACCAGCCAGCCCTGGACATAGGAATATATTCTTATCTGCCACATTCCACACTTGATATGCACAATAGTTTCAGTCATACAGGTATCATCTTCTCTTTTAGAAATACCAAATATTAAAATTCTAGTATTTGCTGTTGGTAAGCATGTTTGGGTGTGCAAGGAAAACATATAAAATGTCGGATCATAGTTGTGTTAAGACAGCAGAGCCATCTAATTAGCAATGAAATACTGTTTCCCAAAGTGATTTCACAGAATGCTAATCGGTGTAATATGGAGAAATATTTAACTTGGTTTCTTGAAATTTATTTAAATGTGAATCTCAAAAGTTTTTTTCTTTTATCTTTTGTTGTTTTTTTCTTATTCTTTTAATGCTAACCAGCTTTCTTTAGGATTTCTCTATGCCTTTTATATTCATTCAGTACTTATTAATTTCTTTTTACACAGGGCGTGTAATCGTACCATGTTTTTTAAAGCACATTATTTCTTATGTGGAATAGTGGCTGAGAAACAGACAAACAACAGAAGTTGTTTATTCGTAAGGCAACAAACAAGTTTAAGCAGTCCGCTAGTGTTATTCCTTTCATACCACCATTAAAAAAGCCTTTCTTCACAAAGTTGTAATATTGAATTGCCATGTCCTGTGTGCCATTGTCAAGAGCTGAGGTAGCACTGTTCAAAGCACTCTGAATAGTGAATAACTTTTAATACTATTTATTATTCCTTTCAGCATTAGTGTATGTTGCCACTATTTTTACACTACAAATTCTGAGTCTTTGTTTCTTGACCCTGCTTCTGGCAATTTTATAGGGTACTTGTATTAGTCCGTTTTTGTTGCTTATACCAAAGTACACTGAACTGGGTGATTTATAAAGAAAATGAAATGTATTGCTTACAGTTTCTGAGGCTGAGAGGTCCAAATCCATCTGGGGGTGGCAGCAGTGACCCAGGGGTCTCCCATTGCAAGATGGTGGAAGCAGAGAGAGCAGAGAGAAACAGACTCTCCTCTTCTTTTAAAGCCCTCAGAAACATGCCCCTGACCACCATTTTTAATCCATTCACCACAGCATGGTCCTGCAATCCAATCACCTCTTCAAGGTTCCACCTTTCAGTTACCATAATAGTATTTCCCACCCTCTTAACAGTCACAGTGGGGGCCAAGTTTCTAATACAAAAAATGTGGGGGACACAATTCAAGCTTCAATGAGTTTTAGGGGGACATAATCCAATCCACTACAGTACTGGAGGATAGTACTTCAGAGTTGGGATGCTTGGACAGGAGTCTCTGCTGAAAAATAGTTACTAGCCACACTAGCAAGTATTTGAGGTCTGTCCTAATTGTTTCAGGTAAGGGAGTATGGGAACAGCCAAGGTAACTGAGTTGAGCTATATAACAGGGTGAAAGCTTTTTTTGTGTATCATTACCTTTGTGAACAGTCAGATGGGATCCATTTGTGGTAAAAGAAACATTAGTCAACTCTTCATTAGTTAGCATGTTCAGTTAAGATGTATAGGGCCGGCCCGGGTGGCGCACTGGATAAAAGCGCCGCTTGGGAAGCGCGGCGGCGCTCCCATAGGAGTATGGGAACAGCCAAGGTAACTGAGTTGAGCTATATAACAGGGTGAAAGCTTTTTTTGTGTATCATTACCTTTGTGAACAGTCAGATGGGATCCATTTGTGGTAAAAGAAACATTAGTCAACTCTTCATTAGTTAGCATGTTCAGTTAAGATGTATAGACTCTGTAGAACTTCTTACTTAACAGCAATGAATATCAGTTATGGCTAGTCTCTGAAGTAACCACTAAAAGTAGAAAGTCGTCTAAAAATAAAAACATAAAAAATTTAAATTAAAAAAAAATAGGAAAATCAATGCTAGTATGTAAAGCAGAAATCTTAGAAAGCTGATTTCCAAATTGGGCAGCTGACTGACTATTTGAATAATAGAAGAGGAGGATATCTGCTTGTATACGACAATAAAATTCTAAAATTTTCTTTTGTTTTACCTTGTGAAATTAGTGTCCTGCCTTACAACCTTAAATCCAAAAGTCAAGGAGGTAACAGAGCTTAGATTCTTTAGACATATAGATTACACCCTAATTTTAATAATAGTCCTGATGGTGAAACTCATCTAGCTCCTTCATTATCAAATTTTCATTTGATAACATTACATTAAATGCTGCATTAGTTTTGAAAAATTGGATCCATGCAGGTCTGATAATCTGAATATTTTTAGTAGTTAGAAGTACAGGATTCTGCTTTAAATAAAGTATTTACATTCCTAACAAGATAGATGATAATGTCAATAAGCATGAAGTCTTGGTGGGCTTTTTATCGTTGTTTTAGTAGGATGCATGGAGAATTCTACTGAGACATTGCTGTGAATATAAGATCAAGAGTTTTTACCAACCACAACCCCTGTATATTTATAATATATTCTGGGAAATTGAGTAATTAAGTACCTATCATACTAGTTATTATTTATAGTGGAAGTAGTACCAACTGCTCTTATAAAACAACTCATGGATCACTAAACAATCTCTTTCCTTTGGACAGCTGGAATGTTCTGAAGAACTGGGTGATCTTGTGAAATCTGTGGACCCTACACTGGCACTTAGTGTGTACCTACGGGCTAATGTCCCAAATAAAGTCATTCAGTGCTTTGCAGAAACAGGTCAAGTCCAGAAGATTGTTTTATATGCTAAAAAAGTGAGTTCAATGAAACAAATTCTCAATATAAATTGATTAAAACATTGAGAGAAATCAGCCTGTACTAACTTCATTACTTTAATAGTGAATTTTCTTAAATTTTGGATTATTTGGAAAAGTATAAAGATTCTATCTTAGGTCTCCTATATAGATTTCACATTTATTAAGAAATGGGAATAATTACTCTTGCATGGCTTATCAGAATTTAAGATAGCAGGGGCATGTTTAACATGTCAAAACAAAATCTTTTAAATGCTCATTCATCAAAAATGGATAAGCCTATTATAAAAATTTATAGTTGTTTGTTCAAATATGTTTAATTGAGCTTCTTAAATTCAAAATGAATTTGCACTTTTACCAGTAATTCTATATTAGCAAGATTTTATTATAGAAAAAGCCTTAAATGCTATGAAAATGAGACTTTACAGTAGGGTTTAATTCTTTGTCCATTTGTAGGTTGGATATACTCCAGACTGGATCTTTTTGCTGAGAAATGTAATGCGTATCAGTCCAGATCAAGGACAGCAGTTTGCACAAATGTTAGTTCAGGATGAAGAGCCTCTTGCTGATATCACACAGGTAATGGCACTAAAATGTGTAGAAGCTGATTGAAATGGAGAGTGGGGGGTATAACTTTAAAGAACTTTGGAGAAGAATAGGTTAAACTTTTCAGTTTGTAGAATTTAGAGATATGTCTCTCCTCTCTACATGGATAAACTGAAGTGTCTTACAAAAAAAAGCAAGTTGCAGAAGAATGTACAGTATGATACCATCTATATGCAGTTTTAAAACATGCAAAGCAAATACTGTCTTAGAGATGTATGTGTATTGAAAATATGAAAAATGTATAGGAATGATAAAACAGGATAGTGGCTGCCACAGGTTGAGGGGAGAGGGAAGAGATACTATGGGAGGTATGAGTCAGAGTTCTTTATGTTTTTGTATGTTTTTAAAAGTTCATAAATTTAAATCTATCAGTTTGACTGTATTCTATTATATAATATCTTGAAGTATTTTGTAGTTATTTTTACCAGAACTAAAAGTAACTTCTCCAGAGGCCAAAAGTGCATTCTTAAAGTGTGAAGTTATGTTGTCTAAATAATATTCTTTAAATCTGGTATTTGGTTTATTATTTATGTATAACAAAAGAGATCATGCTTAATTTCATTTACATATTAACAATATATTAAAACAATTTCTTAAAATTTTTTTTTGTAGATTGTGGACGTCTTTATGGAATACAACCTAATTCAGCAATGTACTGCATTCTTGCTTGATGCTCTGAAGAATAATCGCCCATCTGAAGGTCCTCTACAGACGCGGTTGCTTGAGATGAACCTTATGCATGCACCTCAAGTATGTGTTTTCATGCTTTTAGGCATGTTTCCATCACCATTTTAGTTACTGTGCAGACTTCTCAGATTGTTATTCAAAACTATTGAGATGCCTTTTCTTCAAGAAAATTTAGCTGATGTTCCTTGTACTTTATTTCCTTTGCTAATTCACTGTTGAATCTTAATATGTAATCTGAATATCAAATTACTGATATAAATGGGGTGGTAAAAAAACTAATTCTATTTGTGGCTTTATAGGTTGCAGATGCTATTCTAGGGAATCAGATGTTCACGCATTATGACCGGGCTCATATCGCTCAGCTATGTGAAAAGGCTGGCCTCCTGCAGCGTGCATTAGAACACTTCACTGATTTATATGATATAAAGCGTGCAGTTGTTCACACCCATCTTCTTAACCCTGAGGTATTTCAGTTTCTAACTTAACAGATGGTTTTACTTGTGATTATTTGGTATACTGAAAATGTGTTTGTGGTACTGGATGATAGTAATTTCATACCACCATGAGGTTCAGCTTTATTTCATTTATTGATTCATTTATTTATTTTGTCTTCTAGTGGTTAGTGAATTACTTTGGGTCCTTATCAGTAGAGGACTCCCTAGAATGTCTGAGAGCCATGCTGTCTGCCAATATTCGTCAGAATCTGCAGATCTGTGTTCAAGTGGCTTCTAAGTATCATGAACAACTGTCAACTCAGTCTCTGATTGAACTTTTTGAATCTTTCAAGAGTTTTGAAGGTAATTAAGGGTTTTTGAGTTTTTAAAAATTACTTAAGATACCCAGGAAGAGGTATGCTTGTGATCAAGCTATTAAAAATTCTTTCTGAAAGTTTAATTTTATGGGACATTTTAATATTTTAAGTTTTATTATTCAATAAATATCGTCAAGACCCTTTTACATCAGATCTTAAGTATATGCAGTGAACAAGACCATCTACTTAGATACTTTGTCAGTGAATTAAAGGTAGAATTGTACAATAAAAATATATAGTGGCTTTGTCATAGTTGTATAAGATGAAAATACTACTGATCGTATGTAATATTTCATGCTTATATATCTGACTTTTTTTTTTTTTTTTGGCAGCTGGCCGGTAACAGGGATCATACCCTGGATCTTGGTGTTGTCAACACCACGCTCTAATCAACTGAGCTAACCGGCCAGCCCCATGTCTGACTCTTATATTGGCAAATGATTCTAGCCAAGGATATTTTGTGAGTTGTCACTGTATAGCAGGGTTTCTCAGCTTTGGTATTACAGACATTTGGGGCTGGATAATTCTTTGTTTTAGGGGGGTCATCCTGTGCATGTAAGATATTTAGCAGCATGCCTGGCTAGATCCAGACCCACTAGATGCCAGTAGCATCAGCTCCACCAGTTGTGACAATCAAAAATGTCTACAGACATTGCCAAATGTCATGTGGGAGGAAAATCATCCCTAGTTGAGAACCACTGCTGTACAGAGTACTAAAGTAATCACTTTTCGGTGGCTCTCATGTTCATTAGCTAAATTCTGGTTTCCAGTTACCTTTTCTCCTCTCACTTTGTAGTCATAGTGCTCTAGACAGAAGTAGTAAGAGATTCTACTAGTTTTCTTAATTTTCTCAGTTTTCGTATGCTAACTATGCACTAAATTTACACTGTTCAGTACAGTAGCAACTACCCACAAGTAGTTAAATTCATTAAAATTAAATAAAATTTAAAGCTTAGTTCTTCAGTCACATTAGCCACATTTTAAGAACTCAATAGCCATATGTAGTTAGTGGCTATCATATTGGACAGTACAGATAAAGAACATTTTCATCACTGCAGAAAGTTTTATTGGACAGCACTGCATTAAATTCTTTCTAAACTACTTTTGTTTGTTTCCTATTAATTTATAGCATATGGAAAAACACCTGGTATTAGGGACTTCATTTAAAATTTCTCATGTGGAATATGGTGTAATAATTAGCTTTGGTGTGAAGTAGCCACCCCTATTTCTAAACTACTGGAAAACATTGAGTTGAATATTCTGTTTTGTAGGGATTAAAGTGTAAATCCATTTTACTGAACTAGTTACTGGATTAATTAGTATTCTTATTGAGCTTTTTAAGCAACCAATTTATATTTGGGAGTATTCCGTATAACAGTGTGTTTTAATTGCTTGACTGTTTTTCAATTCTTTCATTCTCAAAAGTGCACCTATGCTTAATTTCAATTATTTGTTTCTTTAAGGTCTCTTTTATTTTCTGGGATCCATTGTTAACTTTAGTCAGGATCCAGATGTGCACTTTAAATATATTCAGGCAGCTTGCAAGACTGGGCAGATCAAAGAAGTAGAGAGAATCTGCAGAGAAAGCAACTGCTATGATCCTGAGCGAGTCAAGAATTTTCTCAAGGTAAGTAGTTTTGAGTGATGTGTTTTCTGGTTGGGTTGAAAGGTCAGCAGTTTCACAGGGGCTCCAGTCTTAGTTCTAGAATATGTTTTTCCCCTAAATGTGAAGTTCTTAGCATTCTCAAATTGTGTGCTGGATTATTCCTTCCAAACTGAATACTCTGTGGTTTCCTTTGAAATAGGGAAGGAAATTGGTAAGTAATACTTAAGAATGACCATCTGTTTAAAAGAAGGAAAAAAATAGCACTATCGCAAAGCAATTTCCTTCCATTTTAATTTTGTAGAGAAAATTTTATGGTTGTATACCCTCAATATCATTTTAGAGTATCATTTAGGCTTTTTTTTTTTTTTTTGGTGGCTGTCCAGTATGGGGATCTTGGGGATCTGAACCCTTGACCTTGGTGTTATAACACCATGCTCTAACTAACTGAGCTAACTAGCCAGCCCATTTAGGCTTCTTTTGAGTATTAAGATCAGCCTGCCCTCAGTGTCATTTTGAGGAGTCTCTGTTGTAGGCAAAGAGGTCTATTGTCAAGGATATAAGTTTACCTCAATCATCAAATTTGCCTGACTCTTAGAAATGAAAAGTTTAAATGTATATTATTCATAAACTAAAGGTAAGATCAAACCAAAAACGCTCATCTTTGTGATACATGAATTCATTTATAGAGAAGTAAGCACTGCCTGTGTTGGAGTGAAGAGTAATGGTTAAAATACTTGAACTTTTTAGAATGGGCAGTTAATTTTGTCTAATGTTTAACTTAGCTTTATTCTCACACCTACCAGTTACTTTGTGAGGAAAATAAAGCTTTGAAGTTGGCAGCTGGCTGTAAAAGATCAGGAAAACTATAGAACACTCAGATTATTGCCCTCTCCCTGCCAAGTATATATAAATACACACATATACATATATATATGTGAAATGATACCAGACAGTTCTGAAGTATTTTTTGTCTTCTGTAAGATTTTTAAATTGAAAGTAAAACCGAAATGTTTATTGTGTAATTCTTTACAAAAAAATAGGTTTTTCCTACCCCCAAATTGTCATCATTTGTAGATAATCTATAGTTGAATTGTCAGATCGTTCTTTTGAAGAATTTACTGCCTGGGCTCTAGATTAGATAGCTAAACCCTTAGGAGTTTTAGTATAATGCAGTCGAAGTGCTGAAATTACCCTACATGTTTTTTGGTGGCTTGCTTGATAGGGGGATCCGAACCCTCTACGTTGATGTTACAAGATGGAACTCTAACCAACTGAGCTAACTGGCTGGCTCTGCCCTACACGTTAGGTTAAAAGATAAACTTTCCAAAAAAGCATAGCTTTATAATGTCTTGGCCATCATGAATATTCTGGGGAAACTTGGCTTTCTGATGTTTTGAACTCCAAATTTTTCTGGTGTCAAAAAAACTTCCAAATGAGAGATATGGTGCTCTATATCTGACTAGTGTACCCGTAACACTGGTTCACTTCCTCTTTTGAGTATCATTAGTTTCCTTTTTAAAAAAATACTACTAGATTCTTTCTTCCAAGATTTCTTTTTGTTTTTAAGCTTTCAGCTTTTATGATTCAGTTGAAATTTTTTTAGCCTTGGATCTTAATAGTTGGATTATATATGTAAAACAGAACTAAATTAACTAATTTAGTTAAGTATCATTTGATTACAGTGTTCTTGAGCTTCAAAAAAAATCATTTGGATTCTAGGATAGTGCTGCCTTAGATTATTTAGCCCATGGGATTAATTAGATGAGGATTCCCTCTGCATGCTTGCGAATTAGGTGCAGGCTTGATAAAGTAGCAGGGTTAGTGTGGGTTATGAGCTTTTCAATCAGAACTGTTTCAAATTCTACTTGGGCATTGTTTGTTCATTCAATGTCTAGGTGTTACTTCAGCCTCAGTTTCTTCAACCATAAACTGTTTATCAAGTACCCTGTGTGCTATAAATATTTAAGTGGTAATCATTATTAATAAGCTGTGTTGGTGGGCCTTGGAAATAAGGTGGAGTCAGCCTACATGTGATTTCTATCAGGCAAGTTTTGTTTGTTTCAATTTTAAGTTGTTCCTGAATCTTTGAAGGAATTTATTTCCAGTCTAAATTAGAGGTGAATCTAGTGTCTTATGTTTAAATAATCTGGGATGGGAGCTCAATACGAAGATGCTACTTTTGTATTCAGCCTCTCACCCCAGTGGTGAGAATGAACATATTAGACTATTTACTCACTTTTCCTTATTGACATGTAGTGCACAGCTACAGTGCCTTTCATCATCACTATTGTCAAACTTAAATTTTAGAGGTACTCTAGCTGCATGTTAATTGACTGGAATTGTATGTAAGCTCTGTGATCGTAAGAAAAATACTTCTCTGAATCTGATCTTGAATATTCAAGTGCTGTTTGCCTAGCCACCAGCAATTCAGAGATTGATAGATCATAAGCACTTTTTTTTTTCCTTTTTTGTCTTTTTTACTGACCGGCAACGGGATCGCAACCCTCGGTGTTGCGCCCGCACCACGCTCAGCCAGTGAGCGGGAACCGGTCTCCACATGGGATCCGAACGCTCGGCGGGAGCGCCGCCACACTCCCAAGCGGCACACTCTCCAGTGCGCCACCGGGCCGGCCCAAGCACTTCTTTAAAGCACTGTGTGAGCAGGATGAATTGGTATCATCAGCAGCATTTGACTTATGCCCTAAATTTGTGGAACTGTAGTTCCCTGTAGAAAGCATGGATGTGTTCTTCAGAGTCATGATCTGCTCCTTGCTACCTTCCGTCTTATTTTCTACCATTCTTTTTCTCCTGGTTTTGCTTCAACTGCACTGCCCTGCTTGCTGTTCCTGGAATTCTCCCAACCCTCTCCTGCCCCAGGGTCTTTGCTTGTGCTCTTGGCTACTTTTCTCTCAGACCTTCTTGAACTGCTTTCTTACCTTCTCCAGGTTACTAATCAAATATCATAAGAGAGGAAGTCCGAGGTCACCCTTTCTAAAATAGAACCTATTCCTACCCTATTCACACCTCCCCCTTATCCTGCTTTATTTTCTTTTATAACACTTACCACTATGAGACATTGTTTCTTCCCACTAGAATGTAATCTTTGAGGGAATGGACTCCACTTACTTTGTTCCCTGCTGTAACTCTAGTGCCTAAGCACAGAGTCTGGTACATAGGTACTCAGTAAGTGTTTGGTAAATGAACAAATTTATGTTGAAGAAAACCTCTGTATGTGTTTATGTAATTTCAATTTTGATCTTAAAATCTTTAACCATTACACTGGAGGTTAATTATTTAGTAAATAATTTAAAATGTTAATATTACTTCTAATAATATTACTTCTATGAAACCATGTGCAAATTTAGGCAATCAAGAAAATACCCTGGGCTGGCCGGTTAGCTTACTTGGGAGAGCGTGATGCCGGTAACCCAAGGACACAGGTTCGGATACCTGAACTGGCCAGCGACCAAAAAAAGAGAGAAAGAAAATATCCTAGTTTTTATGTACTTTTTCAGTCTTAAATTTTCTTGTGGAATACAGTTAGTATTCCACAGAAGTGGAATTCTTGGACACAGAAGTTCAAACACCCATGCATGAGAAATAGAATAACCTTAGATTACTTGCTGCAAGTATGTTTTTGTCCTAAGTGGTAACGTAATATTTTATATGTATATTAAACAGGGTAAAGAAGATTTGTTGCTCCACTAATTTTCTGATGTTTGTTTAGTAGGAAAAACATTACCTACTGAAACTTTTTGCATAGGTAGATACAAATAGATTCTCTGTAGAAATGACTGTAGCACCTATTAGTACAGAGTTTCCATGGTGTTAAGCAATACTTGCTTTAGACTTTCCTTAATGTAAAAAATCTGCAGCTGGACGTCCACTTCAGATTTACAGCCATTTTTATTTTTTAATTTAGGATGGCTCACAGATTTATTTACCTTGGTGTTCTCTGAACATTTCATAGACTAATCTTCGTATTATTTATAATTGGTTCACTTAAATGTCCTAGTCTTAGCAGTCATTTTATTCTAACCCTACAAATAATGTTCTTAGTGGCTGTCATTGGGGAAGGTCCTATCCTGCTTAGATCTACTTCCTTAGCAGACTGTCTTAGAGGAATCATTTATTGAGGAATGTTTCACTGTATATAAATGAATTCCTGATGGAAACTGTTATTTTTTGTGCTGTACCTTATGTCTGTGGAATATAACAGGACATGTATCAGGTAAATTCCCAGTACAGGTCTTCCCTACCTGTCTATAAAATGTTCTATGTCAATCTATAAATAGGACTGTAGTTTGGTATTTGTAATGGTAAAAGCAGTTGGCAATTTATAGATGTCTTTTCTTTAAATGCTTTTTTTTTTTTAACCTTTTTCTTACAGCAACATGTGGTGTATTTAAGTCATGGCCATCACCATCATGTTGCTCGTTGTAGGCTTTATATAATAGAGTGTTAGAGGCTGGTTATATAGATTGGAATTGGGGAGGGTAGAAAATTAATCATTAGTTTGAAATTATTTTTGACTGATTATAGTTATTAAATCAACTCCAAATTCAATTAGAGTGTTAATATGAATGAAAGTCCCAATTGTGATGATTTTATAACATGAGTGCCACTAGTTGCTCACAAATCTTAATTTATTACTTTGTTTTGGTAAAGGGGTATGTGCAGGGAGGAACCTGGTATGTGAATCTATGTGAATCTAGTTATTGCTTTAGTAAAAATTTACTGAAACTGGGATGTGCACAGTCAACTATTGGGACGTTTATTTCTTTAATAGAAGAGCCAAGTTTGTGTGAGCCTCTCCCATATGCATAGGACATAATGTTTTATATAGATTTGATTCCTTGTACGAAGGAGAAAATTAAGTCTTCTTTTTGTTCTTTTTTTCAGGAAGCAAAATTAACAGATCAGTTACCCCTTATCATTGTATGTGATCGATTTGACTTCGTCCATGATTTGGTGCTCTATTTATATAGAAATAATCTTCAAAAGTATATAGAGATATATGTGCAAAAGGTAAATATTTAAAGGTATAATCTTATTGTATATTTATTTCTCATATTCTGGAAATCTTCATCCTTTCAAAACTCTGTGCACAATAAGAGGGGTCTGCTATAGTAGCTTTCAACACTTTACCCCAGCATTATCTTTTTATTATTATTATTATTATTATTAAAATTTTACATGCATGCTAAGTGTGTAAAACGTAGGAATAGAACGGCTGAGGTTGAAAAAGTTGGGTGGCCTAGGGCCATACTTAAGTTGGTAGGCTGTGAGGTATCCATATAGAGCCCCTAAGTTCCAAAACACAGTTTTCAAACCATCTTAAATATTGATATTAGAAACTTTACCTTCTAACTCTAGACATAATAAGATGCTTTGGCTATAATGGGAGCATTTTTATTAGATAGCTTTCCATAGTCATTCTTTGACTTTAGTTTCTTCGGACTTATTTATCATGTAGAGGAATGATTAGATCACTAACCGAGCCAATAAAGGATAATATGATTCCAATACTTATTAGACCATGAAATCTTTTCTTTCTGCTGGACTTCCTGCTAAATTCCTCTATCTAGTTGTAAATTTAGACTCTTAGTTTATTACTAAATTTAAAAACTGAGCTTAAAAGAGAGTAACGGATTCTCTTGTAACTCCTCTTTGCTTTGCTTATTAAAATAATGGCATTCTTTTTTTTTTTTTTCTCACCACAGGTGAATCCTAGTCGACTTCCTGTGGTTATTGGAGGATTACTTGATGTTGACTGCTCGGAAGATGTCATTAAAAACTTGATTCTTGTTGTAAGAGGTCAATTCTCTACTGATGAGCTTGTTGCTGAGGTTGAAAAAAGAAACAGGTGTTGTACATTTATTCATAAATGGAATAAATTAGTAATCTTTCTTAGCATGGTAATGGATAAAAATATAGCTAGTCATTTGCCTCAAAACTACTCAATAACACATGGAGAATAATTCCCTGGAGATACCTAATTTAGAGGTGATAATATAGAAATCTATATAGAAGGAGATACCTAATTTAGAGGTGATAATATAGAAAATCTATTAACTTGATTGATCACTTTTTTTGCATGTTTATTATTACAGCTACGTGGTTTGATTTTCTGTTTTTAATGTAAAGTATGTAGTAAACCTCCTTTTAGTTAGATAGGATACCAGTATATTTAACGATTAATTCTTCACTGATAAATAGTGTGGTGTTTGTTCACGTATAAGAGGGAAAATAGTTCCCTGTGCAACTCTTGGTTAAACTGATATTTAATTTATAGTACCTTAATATGATAATGTGAATTATGAATTTCCAATAGTAGAATACAGTATAAGTGTTTTTAAAACTTACTAGACTATGAAGTCTTTTTTTAGCTGGAACATTTTGAAGAACTAGTGTTTGGGAAGTGCTGATGTAGTAATTGAGGTTGGTGGATTGATATAATAGAGGGAAGTTACTCTAGCTGCATGAAAGATATGAAGAAAACCTGTGGGGTTTAATTTTAACCTGAGTTAATGTAGGTAACCTACTATGGTATTCATAGGATTTGTATCAGAATGTTTCAAATATGGAAAAATTCTATATTTAAGGACAAAAGAGATATATAGTATAATACTGACTTAAAAGTTTGAGCTTAGTTTGAAATGATTTTAAGTTATAACAATTAAATGTTTAGAAAGAGGTTGACTTTAAGTCTAACACCTGAAAAAAATCTTATCACATATTCCAAGCAAATAGCCAGATAGTTTCTGCTAGATAATTGGTCTTCAAATGACAAATTATATTGTGATAAGCTAGAGTCACATCTAAGTCACTAGTCTAGACATACCTTAGCTAATCTTAATTCTTTCAGTTGACATGGCACATCTGCTTTGGTTGCACGTATTTATAGGGTCTTGATTTTTGCCTTTATTAATAAAAAAAATTGTCTTTACCCTAATGGGAATGTTCATAATGACTACGTGAATTTGATAGCCAAAAAATGGAATAATGCTTTTTCTCTGACTGCTTTTAGTATTTAAACCATGAGTAAAAGAGGCATGGTCATCAGGACCATTGAAACATAAGCTATAGCTTAAAAACCATGACCCTTGGTGGAATGATCATATAACACCTAGAACTATTAAACGCAGAGCTTCTAAAGCTGCCAGATTTTATTCCCAGTATATATTTAGGGTACAGCTCCCCCTTTGCTTATAGGTAACATCATATGTTAATTGTGTTGAAACTGAAAGGAACCTCAGATAATCTGGCCTATATCATACCACATCCCCATCTTATTCCTAAACAGCATTTTCTAAAGCCTAGAAGTTTTGTCTAGTATAAAAAAAGGACAATCTGTACATCTATAATTTATCTTATATCCAGATATAAGCAGATAGGTATATCTTATGGCAGATAGGTCTGGGAGAGGGAAAACCAGTCTTATATACCTTCTGAGTAGTCTTGGGCAGCTAACTCACTTAACCATCTCTTAAGTCTTAATTTCCCAATATGTAATACGATTGAGAATTAAAAATAATGTATGTGAAAGCACATAGTAGACCGTAAGATACTTATATAGTTAGTATGTTAAGAATGTGTGATTTGTAATACAATATGTGTTTCTTGTTTCAATTTTTTACTAGATTGAAACTGCTTCTGCCTTGGCTGGAGGCCAGAATTCATGAGGGCTGTGAAGAGCCCGCTACTCACAATGCATTAGCCAAAATCTACATAGACAGTAATAACAACCCAGAGAGATTTCTTCGTGAAAATCCCTATTA
The DNA here is from genome assembly GCF_000696425.1 of Galeopterus variegatus. Lineage (NCBI taxonomy): Eukaryota > Metazoa > Chordata > Mammalia > Dermoptera > Cynocephalidae > Galeopterus > Galeopterus variegatus. The sequence continues at coordinate 100,538 of NW_007732438.1, read as the reverse complement.
TGACAGTCGTGTTGTTGGAAAGTATTGTGAGAAGAGAGATCCACATCTGGCCTGTGTTGCTTATGAACGTGGCCAGTGTGATCTGGAACTTATTAATGTGAGTACTGCTAGCTGAATGTGTACAGAGAAGGCTACATTTTTTTGTTAACCTATCATACAATGTCAGACTAGTGAATTTTGAGAGTTTCAGAGCAATTTTAGAGTATATGGAGCATTTTTGGATGATGGGTACTTTTCAAAAACTTTATTTGGAGGTAACTGTGAACTTAAAAATGCCCAAAATTGCAGATCAAGTCTATATACTCTTTTATTCTGATTGACCTATTAATGTTTTAACCCAACTAGCTTTATCAGTTTGTGTACTCATACATGCACCAATCATACATAAATGTATACACATAATTTTTTAGCCATGTGAGACTAGGTTGCATACATCATGGCCTTACACCCCTCCCGAGTGTATTTCCTAAGAATAACGATATTCCCTTTTATAACTACATTGTAGATAACCAGTTTCAGTCAGTTTGATGTTGATAGAATACTTTAAAAAATTTGTTTTGTTCCAATTTTGTCAATTGGCCAGTAATATCCCTTATAGCAGTTTTTTTTCCTCTAGGATAATACATCGCATATAGTTGTCATGTCTCTTTAGTCTCCTTTAATCTGGAACAGTTCATCAGCTTTTTGTCATTTTTATGACACTGATATCTTTATAAAAAATAGGGTTCCCCCCCCATTTGTAACTTTTTTTATTGAGGTGAAATTCACATAATATATAATTAACTGTTTTAAAGTGCACAATTCAGTGGTATCTAATGCATTCACGATATTTTATAATCACTGCTTTTATCTATTCCAAGTTTTCATTGCCTCAAAAAGAAATCCTGTATTAATTAAGTTCCCTGTACCACCTCCCCCCTCCCCCTGACAACCACTAAACTGTGCTATCTCTGTGGATTTGCTTATTCCGTATATTTCATTTAAATGTAAAGTCTCTTTTTTAAAAATATGTTTCTTACTTTCAGTTTCTCTGATAGTTCCTGGAGATTAGATTAGATTAGATATCTTCACCCAGAATACTGCTTAAATGATAGTTTGTCTTTCTCATGCTATTAAATCCAGAGGTACACAGTGTTCATGTTGCCCCTTTGTGATGTCAGATTTTGTCAAGTTGTCCCATTTCTTCCTTGTACAATTATCATTTTTCCCCTTGCAGGTATTAAACAGTCTGTGAGTAGACTTTTAAGACCATGCAAATATCCTCCTGCTCTTCTCCATTAGCTTAGAATCTATTGATTCTTGCTTAAGCTATTAATGTGTTGGCTGCAAAATGAAGATTTTCCCACTCTAGCACTTCCTCCATATTTATGTCAGCACTCATGTATTCATGGACTCACAGATTCCTGTTTTATTCAGTGGGTTTTAATCCATTACTATTATTACTTTTTTGACTGATAGGAATCTCTTCAATCTGGCTCCCATGTCTTTGTGTCATGGGCCCATAATTCTCGGAGCACTTTATTTTATGGCATATGACACACCGGGCTCATTTTGTACCTTCCCAACCCTGGAATCAGCCAATTCTCCAGGGAACCTCGATCCATTTTAGTGGGGAATGGTATTAGAAACCAAGATCTGGGCCGGCCCCATGGCATATTCGGGAGAGTGCGGCGCTGGGAGCGCAGCGGCGCTCCCGCCGCGGGTTTGGATCCTGTATAGGACTTGCTGGTGCGCTCACTGGCTGAGCGCGGCGCAGGCGCGACATAGTCTGATCAGTTTTCTT
>NW_007732438.1:82575-98736 GCF_000696425.1 Galeopterus variegatus | reverse complement strand
AAAAAAACCAAAAAAAAAAAAAAAAAAAAAAAAAAAAGAAACCAAGATCTAGGCTCTAAGTGTACTTGCTTCTAGGATCTTTCAGTGGTCAGAGCATCTGTGTACATACATTCATTCATATATTTATGTACACATTCATACATATACACATGGAAAAACAGACACACAAGAATAGCTAGTAAAACTGAAAAGAAAGCTATGAAGGTGGACTAGCATATATTGAAGCATATTGCAAAGCTTCTATAATTAAAACTGTACAGTACTGGTGCATGAATAGACAAGGCTGGTACAGTAGAATAGAAAGTCCAAAAATAGATTCAATATCAGATGCTAATTTATAAAAGCCTCCAGAAATTAGTAACTATTTTTTTTTCTGTTGGTTGAATTTTAATAGGAATAATTTGGGTGTAGTCTACTCACGATAATGTGTAAACGTAATGGATTTCTTTTCCTATAAAATAATAAGCACGGTTTAAATGATAGGAAATCACTTTCAAAATTAGAGTCATTCTAGGGCCAGCCCATGGCTCACTTGGGAGAGTGTGGTGCTGACAACACCAAGTCAAGGGTTAAGATCCCCTTACCGGACATCTTTTTTAAAAAAATAAAATTAAATAAAAAATTAAATTAAAGTCATTCTATAAAAAGTCCTTACTTTTTTACCCTGAAATTAATCTTTCACATCTTATTTAGGTTTGTAACGAGAATTCCCTCTTCAAAAGTCTTTCCCGCTACCTGGTACGCCGAAAGGATCCAGAATTGTGGGGTAGCGTGCTACTGGAAAGCAATCCTTACAGGAGACCCCTAATTGACCAGGTAAAATTGGCAAATGTGCTTAAGGCTCCTCTTTTTTTATGAATAAAATCTTTTCCCTCATTGTATACCCAAATATACTCAAATGGATTATATTTAACTCTGAGAGAAGGCAATAAAAAGTAGAAGTAAAATTATGCTATATATAAATGTATGTGAATTTATATAAAATATATATTACATGTTAAGAAAAATAAAATACATCCCAAAAGACATTTAATTATATAAAACTCTCTCAGTTCTTCATAGTTAAAAGGAAAGCAGCAAATTAATCATTAAGGATTATTAATACCTCAGAAGTGATTAAATTGATTGGAAACATTCAAGACAGTAAGTCAGCAAAGGATAAGGATTGATAAGAGAAAATACAAAAGACCAAGTGGGTAAATGTTATTAAATCTCACTAATAAGCATACAACTGCAAATGAGATGTGGTTTTGTACCTATATAGAATTGAAGACATATTTTTACCCCCCAAAATTTAGAGGTATTATTATAATGATTCTTAAATTCTCCTGATAGAAGTATAAATAAAACATTTTGGAAAAGAATAGATGGAAGGCTATTAATTTTTTCCTCGGAAGCATTTCTAAGGAACATACCAAGTAGATACAAAGCTTCCTGGAAAAAATATTCACTGCACCATCTAGGAACCATGCAAATAGCCAAAACCAGAAGAATTACTGATTGTATAATTCCACATATATGTAGCCATTAAAATGATAATGATGAGTGTTAGTGTGAATAACTTTTAATCAGGGAAAAGATAGAAATTATATAATGAGGGTAATTTTTAAACACAGTAGAATTACATATAGTCTGTGTTCATGTAGATTTGTGTTGAAAGACTTTTGGTGGTAAATTTAAAGGTATTTTTCCTCCTTCATTCTTTTCTACTTATGTCATGTTTTCTAGTGAGAGGCCAACTTATTATTAGATAATATCTTTAAAAACCACCTTGATTCTCAGTACTTATTCACCGTATATTCTCTCTAGGTTGTACAGACAGCCTTGTCTGAGACTCAGGACCCTGAAGAAGTGTCAGTAACTGTCAAGGCTTTTATGACTGCAGATCTTCCTAATGAACTCATTGAACTGTTGGAGAAAATTGTCCTTGACAACTCTGTATTCAGTGAACACAGGTATGTTATCAGAGGTATCCATTGGCTATTTGTATTCAGTCTTTAATTATGGCCTGTCAGTTTGGAGAAGGAACAAAGAGACAAAGATTAGAGAAAGTTGCCTGAATTCTTATTCTTCTAATACCCCATCACTTTTTACCCTACTTCCTGAGACAAAACCCCTCTATAGCCATAGTGGTTATTTTTTTATGACTGAAGCTTTTAAAATATCCTTTTTTTTCTTAAAGGAATCTGCAAAACCTCCTCATCCTCACTGCAATTAAGGCTGATCGTACACGTGTTATGGAGTATATTAACCGCCTGGATAATTATGATGCCCCAGATATTGCCAATATCGCCATCAGCAATGAGCTGTTTGAAGAAGCATTTGCCATTTTCCGGAAATTTGATGTCAATACTTCAGCAGTACAGGTAAATCTTAGCTGAATTACTGAATGTAATGCCTTCCCTTGATTCAATGTCTGCATTGTCCTTTGAGGGTGGGCATAATAGAAGAGCAATGAAATGCTAACAGCTTAAATGTAATTGCTGTGTGTAAGATCCATTTTACTGTAACCCTAACTCAAAAATCGGTTACCTAGGTCTTGATTGAACATATTGGAAACTTGGATCGGGCATATGAGTTTGCTGAACGCTGTAATGAACCTGCAGTCTGGAGTCAACTTGCAAAAGCTCAGTTGCAGAAAGGAATGGTGAAAGAAGCCATTGATTCTTATATCAAAGCAGATGATCCATCATCCTACATGGAAGTTGTTCAGGCTGCCAATACTAGTGGTATGACTGCTTATCTTTTTGTGTTTGAGACCTCAGAAGTGATGAAGCTAAGCATTAAGATATCTGTCTGTTCTGAACTAGGCAGGAGTTGGATACTGCATGGTTACTTATCAAAACTTTTAGCCCTCCATCTTAGTCCACGTAAAGAGAGGCTGCATGTTGTGAATTTATAAGGTCTGTGGGGAAGATTAATTTTCTGTTTTGAATTCTCATGAAGTCCTGATAGGGCTGTAATCTTAAAGGAAAAAAGGGAATTCAGCTATTCATTTGGTCAATAATAATATAGAAGTGTAATAGAATTTTTACAATTTTAGATAAATTGCATGGTTTACATTTGACATTCTTTATAACGTTTCTTTGAAAAGGAAATTAATAGTAATTCTCATTTACTTGTGTGAAACGATAAACTAGGATGTTAGTGTTTGGATTTATTTTCTCTTTTTCTATACTTAGGAAATTGGGAAGAACTGGTGAAGTACTTGCAGATGGCCCGTAAGAAGGCTCGAGAGTCTTACGTGGAGACAGAATTGATATTTGCACTGGCTAAAACAAACCGCCTTGCAGAGTTAGAAGAGTTCATCAATGGGCCAAATAATGCTCATATCCAACAAGTGGGTTTCCTGTTCAGATTTTTTTTTAAGCATATAAATAAATAGTTGAGCAACTTTATTAATTTAGTAGTAGGATTAACACATAGTAACTGAAGAATTCTAAGGAAACTTCTTACAGAAAAAGAAATTGTTTCTCAGTATTAAGATATGAATTTGGAAAGAAGATTGAGCTAAGGATGAATTTGGAAAGAGGACTGAGCTAAGGCAAATATCACTGAAAATGGATTATCTTTTGTTTTTTCCTCCCAGGTTGGTGACCGTTGTTATGATGAAAAAATGTATGATGCTGCCAAGTTGTTGTACAATAATGTTTCCAATTTTGGGCGCCTGGCATCTACCCTGGTTCACCTGGGTGAATATCAGGCTGCTGTTGATGGAGCCAGGAAAGCTAACAGTACTCGAACATGGAAAGAGGTAATCTAAATATAACTTTGAGTGAAGAATTCAAGATTCTATTTGAAAATGCTCTTGAAACTGATCAGTTGAAATAACCAGCACATGTTTGCATTTGAGTTCACATAAAGGAAATATTTATTCTAGGTCTGCTTCGCCTGTGTAGATGGCAAAGAGTTCCGTCTTGCTCAGATGTGCGGGCTTCATATTGTAGTACATGCAGATGAATTAGAGGAACTTATCAACTACTACCAGGTAATGAATAGGAGCCTTTTATATGAAGTGAAACCCTTTACCACAGATATTGTCATCTTTAATTGCACATTTCTCTTATTTAGGATCGTGGATATTTTGAAGAACTGATAACCATGCTGGAAGCAGCATTGGGACTTGAGCGAGCTCACATGGGAATGTTTACCGAATTGGCTATTCTGTATTCTAAATTTAAGCCACAGAAAATGAGGGAGCACCTTGAGCTTTTCTGGTCCAGAGTGAATATTCCTAAGGTAACCAACCCTTAACATTGTGAGGCAACTCTACAGCTAAAACTAATACTTTCAGTATCCTTTTTTCCCACTCCCCCCAAAGACTATTAGTTGGAATTTGAGACCCATGTCTAAAGCAATTAAATCTTTCTTAATATAGGTGCTAAGAGCTGCAGAACAAGCTCATCTTTGGGCAGAACTGGTGTTTTTGTATGACAAGTATGAAGAATATGATAATGCCATAATTACCATGATGAGTCATCCAACTGATGCATGGAAAGAAGGGCAATTCAAAGATATCATTACCAAGGTGTGTACCTTCTTCAAAAGATAGACTTCAGAAGGAAAAAGCTCATTAGGCTATAACTCCGACTTCAATATGGATTTTTCCCATTTTAGGTTGCCAATGTGGAACTATACTACAGAGCAATACAGTTCTACTTAGAATTCAAGCCTCTGTTGTTAAATGATTTGCTGATGGTGCTGTCTCCACGGTTGGATCACACTCGTGCAGTCAATTATTTCAGCAAGGTAATAAAACACGAACTCATTGAGTTCAGAAGAATTGCTGCTTACCTCTTCAAAGGCAACAATCGCTGGAAACAGAGTGTAGAGCTGTGCAAGAAAGACAGCCTTTACAAGGTTGATAGAGTTGGTGGGGGTGGGCTGTTAAACCAAGCCTAAAATGGTATATCACAATTATGTTCTATAAAAGAATTAGCTTTGTGAATATGAGAATTGACTTTAAGCCCCATTTGTGGATACGGCAATTAAATCAGTGGATTTTAGGGTCTGTCTTATGTTCAAGTCAAACCTCTCTGTTTAAAAAAGAAAAGAAACTTTTAGGCTGTCCTTTTCCTTTCCTTTCAATTTTTTAATTTAAATATATAACTGGGAGGGATTTTTTACCCTCACAAACTCAGGTTTATGTTTTTGGAAAGTATCTATTGTATTACTTGGTTTACCAGTTCTCATACTTGGGTTTAATACATTTGACCTTCATCATTTCCTTTGAATAGGATGCAATGCAGTATGCCTCTGAATCTAAAGATACCGAGTTGGCTGAAGAACTCCTACAGTGGTTTTTGCAGGAAGAAAAAAGAGAGTGCTTCGGAGCTTGTCTTTTTACCTGTTATGATCTTTTAAGGCCAGATGTTGTCCTGGAAACTGCATGGAGGCACAATATCATGGATTTTGCCATGCCCTATTTCATCCAGGTCATGAAAGAATACTTGACAAAGGTAATGACTCTAAGTGTTTTCTGAACTAATTATCTTGCAGCTATGTAAAATTCTACATGCACGTTTTTTTTTAATGTTTTTTTCTCTGCTAGAAGTCATTTAGTTGATCATAAAATATTCCTGTTCTCCAGAAATTTTTTTTAATAGCTGACAAATGACATTGATAAAAGAGGGAATTCAAACATAACATGTCAGAGAATGTTTACCCTCAAGGTATTTCCGAGGGTGAATAGTAATCTATATTTTATATTTAAAAAAAAAAATTGATAAAAGAGGGAATTCAAACATAACATGTCAGAGAATGTTTACCCTCAAGGTATTTCCAAGGGTGAATAGTAATCGATATTTTATATTTAAAAAAAAAAAACAATTCAAACATAACATGTCAGAGAATGTTTACCCTCAAGGTATTTCCAAGGGTGAATAGTAATCGATATTTTATATTTAAAAAAAAAAAACATTTGATAAAATTATTTTTCAAGACAGTATCTTCCTCAGAATCAGTTTATGTAACTTAAATGTCCATAACTAGTATTGTAGAGATTCCCTTTTATTTGGTTGGTTTCTGACTTTAATGTCCATGCCTCTTTCCCCTGGGGAAGCTGCATGTATATTCTTAACATCCTGTTGAACTTCACAATTTCTTGATAGTTTAACTCCTAATTTAAAAATATCAGGGCTGGCTGGTTAGATCAGTTGGTTAGAGCCAGCCTTCTAACACCAAGGTCACAGGTTCGGATCCCCGTACTAGCCAGCTGCCAAAAAATAAAATAAAATAATAAAAATATCATAGGAGGTTAACAATTAACCATGTTTCCTAAAAATGCATTAAACAAGCTGGGGGTATAATCAACTTATAAAATTTATTATTCATCTTAGTGTCTCTTTTTGATATTAGAATATTTTTACTCACCCTGTCTTCAATAGTCACTAACTTTCTCTCTGTAAAACATTTAAAAATGGTCTTAAAGGATCCATTTCATCAAAGCAAAACATGCTTAAAATCAGAGTCTCACATTTGATCTCTTCAGTATGCCTGAGTAAAAGGGGGGAAGAAAAGCATTACTAACAACCCCCAGTATACTGAACTTTTCCTTAGGATACCACCTAATTAGATATCATTGCATTCAGTTAAAATTTTTAAAGAATTAACATTTTCTATGTAAAGTTCCAAGTAAGAGAAAAAAGTTGCCTTATTTTAACCATAGATGAGCATACCTTCTTTTCTTATGCATAATGCCAACTTGTGAGAACTGGCTGTAAGCTGCTGTTAACCTAAGTGCTATAAATTTTACTAGTGATTAAGCTGCTTTCTTTCACACTGACTTGTAGTATAAATTCTTCTGCAGTAAGCTCTGAAGTTAAAAAAAAAAATTCTTAATTTTGCTTCCAGTATGCCCTTTATTTTCTCTCTCATACCTTTTTTAGTGGTTAGATGTCCCCTCCCCCCCAAACCTTTGTTGCTGATTCTACCTTTTTATGCTCAATATGGAATTTGATTTTTTTTTCTAAGCTGCACCTTCTGAATTCCTTTGCAGGTTGATGCAATAAAGGAAAAGGTGAAAGTTGATTCTTTTCCATCTTTAAGTCTGGAGGACTAAGTCTAAGAAATTTGCATGATTTTTTTTCCTTTCTTTTCTACACTGCTGCTGCTGCTTTTTCCCCCTCAATAAATTTTCACTAAAGCCTCTGCAAGTTCCTTGAAACATAACTATAATAGAGCTGTAGGACATTAGTAGATGTTTGCTACTAATTGGCTAATAGGCTTTAGGAAGGGCAGGAGGCTAATCAGTAGTTGGTTCACAGTCTCTCTTAAATGTATTATTAAAAACTGAGCGTGGTGAGTTTCCATATTAATTCCAAAGTATCAGGAAATTTCTTTTCCCTGTCAGGGTATCTGGATCATAATAGGACTTTCTTAATACTTGAAATAAATTAAAACAGCCTCTGGTTTTATTTTGTGAGCTTGCCTGACAGTTGTTGAATTTAATATGTATATATATGCCGTAAAAGGCTTTTTGGGGTTTTTTTTTGGTATTAAAGGACTGTGATCCAGTTTCTGATCTCTTGATTCTTACTAATTTTTTGCTGAAAGTAGATACAAGAGATACTAGCTGCTTCCGAAGAGACTTTCCTCATGTTTCTCCAGGTGTCCAGTTCTTATGGTGCTAGTCCACTTTTTAAGAGGAATCAAAACCTTTTTAATCTTGAGAGCCAAGCTTGCTATAATTGTTGCTAAGCAACATGGATTATTTATGTTTATAATGGAGCAATATTAACTTCTACATTTTGTAATAAGGCACACCTCTGAAGCTACCTAAAATTTGCTCTCTTGTTTATCAGTTGGCCTGTCCAAGAAGGTCAAATTTAGGCACCTTTTGGTTGCTGCTTCCTTCATTGGCTTGTCTCCATCCCAATATAAATGGAACAAACTTACAAACTTATGTCTGGTATTAAATTGTGGTTAGAAAAGGGTAAAGGAGAGTTGAAACAAATTTAAAAGAATTTGGGTGGGGGGACAATGCCTTGGGAATATGTTGAACCAAACTGGAGTCACCACTGGAACTTAGGGCAAACCTGAGTAAAATGCATTGTGTGTGAGACCCTTCAGCAGCTAGTAAGCAAGGCAGTTAGAAAGCGTGTGTGTGAAAAACAGGTAATTGAACTGCAGTGTTTTGCATTGTTTTAAATCAAGCATGTACAACAGTCATTGCAATTACATCATACTACTTTTTAAACTTTTATAGCATTGCTGTGGGCTGTGTGTGTTTCTTGAGAGCCTGTATAGCAACAGTCATCTTCAGATCTCACTTCTTGCTTCAGTACTTTTGCCTTTTTTTCATGCACACATACACCAAAATAACTGACTGCATGTTAACTTTTCCTCTGCAGCATATTGCAGTCTTTGTGGAAAAGCCTTTTACATTTTTGTGAATTTTCAGTAGTACAGATGGAACTGAATTCAGTGAAATGCTTACATGTAATTTTTCTTTTTAAATCCAAGGATCAGAAACTTTTTGTTACAGCTCTTAATGAAAGCTTGTGTTCATAAGAGACTTCTTTGGTTTTCTTTTTTAAGCAATCTAAATTGGGTCAGTAGAAACAAAAATTGGATGTTCCTGTGCCAGAGACTGTCCCATTATATAGAAAAACCAAAATTTTTTGCTTAGCTTGATGCTATACCTTCAGAATTTTTATTTCTTCCTTAGGCCCAACCTGCCTATGTCTATGCCTGGGCATTGTGATGTTGCTAGCTCTTCTAAGTCTTCCGTATATTTCTGTAATAGGCCTTCAGTGTTCAACATCTGATTTAGACATTAACTTTTCAACATGTGTTCACTCTAAATTCTTTTCCTTCAAAGTCTGGAAATGTATTATGCAGTGGTGGCTTTTGATTAATTTTTCTTCTTTTTCTTAGATGTTATTAATATACAGGCATCCATGTATTTTTCTATAGCTCATTTTTGGATACTGGTTAGTTAGCCAAACCCCACCTGACCTTTGGTGGCACGGAACTGTGCTTTAAATTCTATAGCTGTAATAATTTTTGTTGTAAGCTTGGATGCCAAACAGCGGGTATTTCACATGGTACTTATACTCCATAATAGCCTTCGATTTGATATTGAGGTAATTTGTAACACATGATCACTTAGGCTATGAAATAGGATAACAGTATATGAAAACAAACTAACCCATCTTCCTAGGGTAGAAAACCACATTTCATCCAAAGGTATCTAGAATTTACTTAGGCTTACTTTTCTCAAACTTTCAGTTCCCTGACAAATGAAGATGGATTCGACCCATGTTTATGGTATTTAACATGAAACAACTGAAATAAGCATAAAACACTGTCCTAACCTTAAAGGCCTATGTGAAGACTCAAAGACACTATTTTAATCATTTCAAAAAGAAACAAGGTGCTGCTTTAACCTTATTAAGATTTAGGATCAGGTTTTTACATTTTTAAAGTCTGCATGTCTTTTTTTATGAATGATTTTTCACTATTTGCCTTTCTGAAGAACATGCAGTAAACATTCATGAAACGTTCCTCTCTGCACCCTGCTTCCTGTTCTCACCCAGCACACTTATGACCTTGAAAACCACTAGTACTAAACAACATCAAGATTTGGAATTTAGTTTTACTTAGACTATAATGATAGACCAACTATCAGGCTTTGGTTGAGATACCAAATTTTAAATAGTTTAAAAGACAAATACAGTGTATAGTGAAAGAGACTCCCTCATCACAGGACCTTAATGTCACTTCTTTCTAATTTGTCACGGAATTACAGAATCAAATCAGAATTAAACCCAGAAGGAACTTTGTAGATCATTTCATTCGACCTCCTCATTATACAAGGAGTCTTCAAAAAGTTTGTGGAAAGATTCGTATTATCTTTTAATTCTATTTTTCCATGAATTTTGTGAAGTTACCCTTGTTTAGAGAAGGAAATTTGAGAACTAGTGCAATGGTTTGCCAAGGTCACACAACTAGTTAGTGAAAAGATCTAGGCACGCCAACTCCTTTCTTACACTATACATTTGAACTCCTGTAAAGAATTATTTCTCTCTGATACTGTCTACTTTGATTTAGAGTAGCTAGCATGTAATAGCTATTTACTTCTTTGGCTTAATTAAAAGCAATTTTTTTTTTTCTCCTCAAAGAAGTTGGGGCAAAGTCAGGCTTTCCTAACTAGTTCCTGGAAAATAGAGCCATGTAGTGTTAAAACATGCAGCCTGTCTTTATAAAGTTTGAATACGGAGCCACTTGAGTCTTATACTTCAGTCTGCACCTGTAACCAGTATCAGCAGAAGCTGTGCACAGTTGGCAAAAAATAGCTTATTCTGCACAAGTACTTGCCCAGTCCACATGTTGACTCATTCCATTTTTTGAATACCATTTCCTTTGGGAAGGAAGTCTTGGCTGGTTCATGAGTTCATTGTTATCTTTGATAAGTTTTACAATTCATTTGGAAATAAAAGTGGTTCCTTCTCATTTTCTCCCTTCCTCAGGCTGCATCCTAGCATGCCCAGTTTTAGCCTGGCGTGAGCTTTTATGGCATTTATAAATCCCTCCTTCCTGAGGGTTTATAATGACAGTGCTGAAAACCACCTTAAGTATGAACATTACCATTGAATTTGAGGGGGCCTGAGAATGTCCTTTCTAGGCTGTTTTATTTTGACAGAATATAACATACTAAGGCTTTTCCACTTTCTGCCATAGACCTAGGTTTATAATACTTTTGGGGTACTAATTAACATAACCTGTTTTTCTCCAGGTGGATAAATTAGATGCTTCAGAATCGCTGAGAAAAGAAGAAGAACAAGCTACAGAGACACAACCCATTGTATATGGTAATCTCTTTTTTTAACCTCAAAGAAATACATTAGATAAATGTTTCATTCTTTAGACTGGACCTCAATAGAAATATAACAAGCTTCTAAAGTGCAAAAGTCTCTCTGAGTTAAGGGATACTCCTCTCTACTATCCTTTTTTTTTTTTTTTTTTTTTTTTTTTTTTTTTGAGAACTGTCTTAAGGCAGGCATTAACATTCACTAAAATATTATTAAATACAAGGGAAATCTCAAAAACAGTCCTTTAAGAACATAACCTAAATTTTCCTGGTTGCCTGGTTGCTGATTGATTACTTGCTCATAAGTTACTAAGAAAGAAATATTGATGAATTCTATTTTCAGAGAGCAAAAGGTGATAGAACATGCCAAAGCTGTTTAGCATGCTTTACCTAAAGAATACATACATCCTCACTTTAAATTCTAACTGGGGCAGAGAACTGAGTTTCCGTTTGAGAACTTTCCAGACAGACAGGATCTTCAAACTCTCAAGTGAATGTTTAAGGCAATTTAAATTCTTACACCTGCATTCTGAATTACTTCCCCTTTCCATTTTCATCCTTGGTGAACAGATTAATTTGAATGAATTTGAAGGGTATACAAGTAGGTTAAAGCACTATAACCAAGTGTTCTTTGAAGGGGAGCATAAAAATATGACCATATCTCAGGCTACTAAAGAAAGTGATATTATACAAATCTATTATGGCATTATCTCTTTTTTATTATAGATAAAATGTATTTTGAGAATGGTAAACTGAAAAGTGTATTATTAAAGGATCCACTGTTTGTTGACTTTTTAGGCAGGACCCTTCTTAGGGTAAGATTGTCATGCCAGAATTGTGGCAATCACAAGTGCCCCACACAACTCAAGTTGTGATTATGTTCCTAAAGTTGGGAAGATTGGAGTGTTAATAATCTTACAATGCTAACAGTTTCTCCTTCTCCTGCTTCTTTTTTGTTTTCTTCTTTAGGTCAGCCCCAGTTGATGCTGACAGCAGGACCCAGTGTTGCAGTCCCTCCCCAGGCACCGTTTGGTTATGGTTATACCGCACCACCCTATGGGCAGCCACAGCCTGGCTTTGGGTACAGCATGTGAGATGGAAAGTTGATCCTGTAGTCACCTATTTTCGTACTGAAACATTGTCTCTACCCACTTCTCAGTTTGTAACCGGGAGAAACAAGCAACGTGTTCTTGTTACCTTTATTTCATGAAGGACTACTTTTTGTTTCTAACTATAAACTTGGATCACCTATGTTAAAACTTTGTTTCACATTCCACATCATTTTAGAATTTATTTTCGAAGGGGAGTAGTTTCAATGTTTTATTCACTTGAGCTTTTTTTCTTCTCCCTCATTCTTTGAAGAACAGCTTAATATTCAGTCTGTTGAGAAAAACCTGATTTGCACTCTGTAGTGTTTAATGAAACAAAGAAACTCTAACATTGAATCTCTTAAATTTAGTGTATGTAAACAGCTTACAATATGTATTGTCTAAATGCATTTAAATCTCTTTTATTCAAAGAAAAGCTAAAGCAAAAATACTGATCTAAGTGACCACGTAGGACTGTCAATGCCAACAAAGACAACACTAATCAGCATATCCTACATTGGATTGCAGAGCTCTCCAAATTATTTGAAAACTTGCCTGATTTTTAAATGAGCATAAAAGGCCCTCTAACCTATGCAGGTTTCCCCATTATGCATATAGAAAATGCTAGTGTGTTTTGCTCACTTCATATGTAACAGGTTCCCTTATGTTGTGCTGTATCCTGTGCTTTTTCTGTGGGACCATTCCATCCAGGAACAAAGCACCATGATTCCAATCTTGTGTGTATTTACTAACCCTTCCCTGAGGTTTGTGTATGTTGGATATTGTGGTGTTTTAGATCACTGAGTGTACAGAAGAGAGAGAATTCAAACACAATATTGCTGTTCAGTTTTGTTTGTGGAATTTGAGATTACTCAAGTATAAAATAAATTACTGGACTGTGGAAATAACATGTACAATTGCAGTTTTAATTAATTACTTCTCAAACCAAAAGAACAATAGTTTTGGTATTTTCATATTAGATACTGAGGCAGTACAGGGAGGCATGAGAGGAAAAGGAATAAGGATTGGGACATGTGAAGACACTGCATTATATCATGTGCATTACTGTAGTTAATAAGGTATGCACAGTAGTCTAAAAAACCAGTTACTACTGTAGTGGGCTACATTTCATCTATCTCCAACATTTTAACCAACTGGTACTTCAGGTTTTTAAGCATTTCACTTAAATGAACAAATCATGGATGTTAAGTTATATTAACTTGAAATAAAATGTACTTATACGTGTAGTTAACATGCTGTTTCTCACCATGAACTGTTATGGGTAGTTTAATTTTTCTTTTTTTTTTTTAAACCAGTGTGTGAATCCAACTCCTGCTTATGGCTGAGAATGTCACTTAAAGTTCATTTCACTCCCCCCTTAATCCTTAATAGTTATACATAGCTCCCTGCCTCCTCTTGTATTGCTCTACAGCTCTTAGGCAAATTACCACGAGCGCCATAGAAAACTTTTTAAAAACTTAAACCCCTGTGCCCTTCCCCCACCTTTAATCCATTCCCCCATCCCCCGCCACCATCTTCATATAGGAAATCAGAGTATTAGCTGGAAAATTCCTTTTGGTTTATCATAGTGAAAACATTTTGACATTCAGGCTCTGTGGCTATATTTGTGTTCCTGGTTCTCTGTTCCCTTTCTTCATCATTAACAACTCAAGAGGGAGAATAGTAATGGTCCCTATGAGCTTATTCTTTTGAGAGTTAAAATTTGTTCTCATGGACCTTTCCTATATTTCCAATCAACTGGTTTTTTTATCAGTGGAATGACTGTTGTCTCCTTTCCCTTCCCTAATAGAAGCAATTTAAAGTACTGCAGTAAAGGTTTTCTTATAGCATACTAAATACTTTTTTTCCAATAACAAAAGAGACTTGCTTTGATCAACTGTGCTGTGTCCTGGGATACTGAGTTGTCACTTAAACCACCCATAATGGGCTATAGTAGAAACTATATGGCTAGGTTCAAACCCTGAGCAAGCTGAACTTCTCAGCTTGTTTCTTCATGTGTATATTAACACAGTACTTTTCAGAATTATTTGGTAGATTATGTTTAAATGCCCAATACAAGACTGGGCAATTGTAAGTGTACAATAATTGGTTAATTAATTGGTAATAAACTGTTTTAAGCTAAGGGGCTTCTCTAACATTACTTGAGTTTATCAAAGATGATCTAGAAGGAACTAAAAACAGAAAACAAGGGTATTAAAAGTTCTTACCATTCTCTGAATGTAACTTGAGCAGAAGGAAAGAAAGGGCAAACAAGCTTTCAGTGATCTTCCTGCCTGGTATCCACATATAGCCACTGTACAAACAAATCTGTGATACTTGTTGACAGCTATTTCAACATGGCCATTGATACAAAAACACAAGAGACTGATGATATCCAAGTAGTGCTGCTTGACTCTTCTGTAAATTTGTCATGCAGACATTCTTACTCTAGATCCTTTAATACTCTTAAATTATTGAAGATTTCCAAAGAGCTTTAGTTTGTCATTTATATCTATTGATATTTAGTGTATTAGAAATTAAAACAATTTTTAAATTTGTCATGCAGACATTCTTACTCTAGATCCTTTAATACTCTTAAATTATTGAAGATTCCCAAAGAGCTTTAGTTTGTCATTTATATCTATTGATATTTAGTGTATTAGAAATTAAAACAATTTAAAAAAATACTAATACATTTAAATATGAGGGTAGCTCAAAAAGTTTGTCGAAAAATAGAATTAAAAGATAATATGGGGCCAGCCCTTGGCTCACTTGGGAGAGTGTGGTGCTGTTAACACCAAGGCCAAGGGTTCAGATCCCTATCTAGGGATGGCCGGTTAGCTCACTTAGGAGAGCGTGGTGCTGACAACACCAAGTCAAGGGTTAAGATCCCCTTACCGCTCATCTTTAAAAAAAAAAAGAATATGAATCTTCCATGAATTTTTGAAGACCCATGCAGTAATAAACTCACCGCATATTAACATAAAAAACATGCATTGGTTATATGGAAAACATTGATTTACTGAATTATATAGTTCTTCCAAACATTGACACATTATATTAAAAAAAATCGTATTTGTGAGAAATACTGATCTCCTCATAAAAGTCTTCTTGGAGGCAAGGCGGATATTTTCCAAAATAGCGTCAGTTGTCCTTGAAGTTACTGACTCGTTTAGTTTATCTGTAAGGAAATGTCTGCCAGACATTCAGGTTTGAGTAACTATAATTTTTCAGTTGTTCTTGCAAATAGAAGTGTTACTAGCAGCTAGTTCAGCTCACAACTGAGTCACACAAGTCTTTTTCCTTAAACCAACAACCATACTTTGGTGTGCAGCAGAAGTGTTTAATGTTACAAAGACTCTTAAGACAAATACTCATGGGTCAAATATAATTTTTTTACTGATTCATCAAGGACATTAAATGAAAGTATTTGTTAGTTGTGAGTGCAGGGCAGTGAACAATACAATGACTGTACAGGTAGGTCTTTGTTTTGTGGGAGGTTGTATTAGTCCATTTGTGTTGCTGTAACAGAAATACCTGAGACTGGGTAATTTATAAAGAATAGAGGTTTATTTGGCTTATGATTCTGGGACAGCTGCATCTGGCACGGGCCTCAGACTGCTTCTACTCAAGGCAGAAAGTGGCAGGCAGTTGGTGGGTACAAGCGGATTACATGGTGAGAGGAAGCAAGAGAGGGAGAAGAGGTGCCAGGGTCCTATAAACAACCAGCTCTCATGGGAACAAACAGAGCAAGAACTCTCATTACTCCCCCCACCTAGGGAGAGCATTAATCCATTCCTGAGGGATCCACCCCCATGACTCGATCAGTTTCCAACACTGCCACATTGGGGATCAATCAAATTTCCACATGAGTTTTGGAGGGGACAACACATCCAAACTGTATCAGAGGTGCCAGCAGTTTTCCCCACCACTGCTTTTGCATCATCAGTGCAAATGTCAACATAGGGGAAAATAAAATGTCTTCATATTATAAAGTAGTTTTGACCTTCTGGAGACCCCATGGGTTCTGTGCATACTTAGAAAACTAAAAGATAATGAGTAATATAAAATAAATACTAAATATCAGTGCACTAGAAAACAAGTATAAACAAGTATATTTCCAGAATTACCAGAATTTCTATACTATTCATCCTAGTATATATTCTATGACTTACTAGTTATTTGTCTCTTTTTTTTTTTTTTTTTTTTTTCATGACCGGCAACGGATCGCAACCCTCAGTGTCGTGCCCGCACCGGACC
>NW_007732438.1:74569-81789 GCF_000696425.1 Galeopterus variegatus | reverse complement strand
TATGTGGGATCCGAACCCTCGGCGGGAGCGCCGCTGCACTTCCCAAGCGGTGCACTGTAGCAGTGCGCCACCGGGCCGGCCCGACTTACTAGTTATTTGAATTAGCCACCCTAACCCATCCTGTTGGGAATGTCCTGATGGCTCTTTGAATTTGGAGCCATCGGGCTCTCTGAGGCAAGACTCAGAAATGACTTGAGCTACAATCACACATTTAGGACTGAGTTCAATTCAGTTACATGTTGTTGCATCACTGCTGAAGCCAGTATAAACATTGTTTAGAAACAGTTGCTCCTGTGGCATCATTCACAGTTGCAATTTCTCCTGTGCTCTCATCACCTGTGTAAACTCCATAAAACATACTAAGTAGTAGAACTTTCAAGACTAGCTGCAGTAGTCTTTAGCATTTTTGCCCACAGACTCCACCACTCACCACAGACTCTGAAATTGTGCTGTCCTGCTGCTTATGTTGAAGTTAACCATGGAGTTAGAGCCACCTGAGGATCTGTTACCAGAATTCTCCCTGCCATCATAGTTCTTAGGGATATACTAAATGTAGAATTTACTGTCAGGATCCTCCTGAAAGGCTTTTAAGAAAAATGGATTCTAGCAAGATGATGATCAGGAAGCTATGTGGCTTTAGGGAGCTGGTACCTTCTGGGAGCTGGAACCTTCATATCCTGAGCAGTTGGTATAACATAATTACTAGATTTATATCAAGTATATAAATATCAAAAATGGGGGGAAAGTTACCCTTAAATAACTGAATTGCCTAGGTCTGTAAGTTCTGGGGAAAGAAACATTGGGGATGACAAAACACATCTACTTCATAGCACAAATTCTTTTTTTTTTTTTTTTTTTGTCTTTTATCTTTTTCCATGTCCCNGGCCGGCCCCTATAGCACAAATTCTTATTGGGCCTATTTCCTCCTTCAAGGTTCATAAAGGTTACTTCAGAAGATTCAATAACTTCATTGTTAGAGCAAGTTTCCTAGGTTATGATTTATAACAACCGCTGACAACCGTTAGCCAGTGTGTGTCAGGGGAAATGAACATGAAACACTCCACAAGTGGGCTATATCACTGCGATAAAACCTCAACTTTATAACCTAAGGTTAGATTCTAAACCATGAGACTCCATTATGGGTGGCTATACATGACCTTTTAATAAAGCAGGCTATCAGTCATCTAAAAAGTGACAAGGAAACAAACTGCAGTTCAAATCCATTGGGAATATCTTTGGATCTCTGATCCTCTGAGGGGGATAGCAGCTAAGTCTTAGAAGAAAAACTATAAACACACAAAGGGACCTATCTACGCACAGGGATATGCTGTTTCCCCCCTTTTAATCTAAATTTATCATGACCTGTTTCTCACCTAAAATATTTTTTTTTAGCACCTATCTCATGAACCACCAAGAGCATTTAAACAACAGTATTTTTTTTAAGCCCACGATGACAACTGTAACTGCCAAGTACGTGATAGAAGAACATGTGAACAGATTTTATTTTCATCTCAAGAATATTTAAATTGTGGGGGGGAACTTCAGCTTTTATTGTTAGAATTTGACATGTTTCAAACGTGATAAAGGGATCACTGTCATCAAACAAAAGTCCACCTAGTAAAGTTTTAGGTGACCAGTGACTTTGTCAATTACATCTGCTGGTCCTGGCCCAATTCCTAGGACAGTTCGAGAGCCTGGTGCAATCTGTGTACGTCCAGCATCTTGGATTAAACTTACAGTCAGTCCCAGCATTTTCGCATGGGTCAATAATTCAACCAAGGTTTCTTCATCAGGGGCTTTGACCACTACTTTGGGCTGGCCACAGTATTCCCACTGTTTTAGCACTTCAGGGTTTCTCCTTTGAATTTGCTTATAGGCAGAAACTGCAGCATGAGCACACTGGGCAGCCACTTTTCCTTTTCCCATCTTCAAGTCATTTCGAACCACAAGAATCATTTTGTACTCTCCACTCTCTCCCAAGATGCTTGCTTCAGTTCCAGTCTCTGTGTCTATCTCACTTGTCAGTCTTTTGGGGAACATCCCAAAACGTACTCCGAGGCTCCAGCCCAGGCACATGCCACAAACAACTCCAGCAGCCAAGCTGAGTGTACCAGGGTGAGCCAAATACTCCATAAGCAAGGATCTGGAGAACATCTTGAGGAAAAGGAAAAAAGTTATCACTACCTAGCACTGAAAAGTTATAGGCTTATCAGATAAACACTTTCTAGGCAGCAAGCAACATTTTTGAACTATATAAAGTCATTCAGAAAAAAGGCAAAATAATAGTTTACATCTTATGCATGTATCCTGTTTTTCACCCTTCTCTACCCGCTGTGTACTAGAAAAGATTCAAGCATCCACATGAAGCAGTTTAGGTCATTTTGAACCTTGATGTGACTAAACACATCAAGTTCAAAATTTCTGTTCCTTACCCTACTA
The DNA here is from genome assembly GCF_000696425.1 of Galeopterus variegatus. Taxonomy (NCBI): domain Eukaryota; kingdom Metazoa; phylum Chordata; class Mammalia; order Dermoptera; family Cynocephalidae; genus Galeopterus; species Galeopterus variegatus. The sequence continues at coordinate 79,350 of NW_007732438.1, read as the reverse complement.
AATCTTATGGAGAAAGGAAATGTAATGTTTTACCAAGATGTCTAAAAGATCTAGAGAAACCTAAAATAACTCACCCCTCTTCTCCAATACAGTGCTTATTCATGTTCTCATAATGCAGTGGTTCTCAATGGAGATGGTACCAAAGAAGGTCTCCTCAGAAAAACCTCAGAGAAGTTTCTGTTGTCACAATAATTGGCCAGGGGTGAGGTGTGCTGACATTTACTAGGCCTGAGCAAGGATGCTAAAAAATCTTGCAAAATGAAGAGTTGTCCTGTTGGACATTAGTGCAGGTAAGAAACTATTAACACATGAGATTAGACCCCAACTTCATTTTACATATGAACACAAAGTAATTTTTGCAGTTTGAATATATACATGTTTGACTTTGCAAGATGGGGTTACGTCTCATAAACCCACTGTAAGTTAAAAATATCCTACATTTAATACACCGAATCTACTGATCATCATAGCTTAGCTTAGCCTACGCTAGATGTGCTCAGAACACTTACAGTAGCCTACAGCTGGGCAAAATCATTTAGCACAAGGCCTGTTTTATAATAAAGTGTTGGCTATCTCATGTAACTTTTTGAATACTGTGCTGAAAGTGAAAGACAGAATGGTTGTAGGGGTACTCACTATCAAGGCACACGGCTGAAAGCACGCTGGGCTGAAGAATGTTTGAAGCATTGAACTAAAACTAATTGCTGGATGACAGGGATGCTACAGTGACAGGGTTATCATTTCTTCTGACGAGGCTTGAGAATAGCTACTAGAAAGCACTGGGGCATAGACACTTGATGGCTTAGAAGGAACAGTGTTCTTCAGGAAGATATCAAGTTTTGACTGTACAGGGTTTTTTTTTGTTTTTTTTTTTTCATTATATATTTCTCTATAACAAGCAAAAGCATCCTGTATCTGCCTGTCTGTTCTTACAAATCTCTTGTGATTGAGGTCCATCTCTTCTAACATCTGCATACCACTTGCTAATAGTAGCAAATGCCTCCACCAGTTTCTCTGCTGTGAACTTTCTCGGTACCTCAGGTATAACTTCTTCCTCTGCTTCAATTTCTTCTTTCTTCCTCCAATTTGATCAGCTCGTCATTGCAAAGATCTTCAGCTACAACTACCCTATGCAGCTCTTCCCTAAAATTTCTGACACCTTCATTACTGGCACTTGCTGCTTCACTGCTGACCTTCACATCATGAAAATTACAGTGCCTTTTGAGGTGATGGAACCAGCCATGACTTGCTATAAACATTTCCAAATATGCAGGATCATCAGCACACTCTTTAGCATATCAAAAAGACTCCTTGCCTTAGCCTGGATTGTCAGTAGGCTAAGTGCCATACACTCAGTATTTCTCGTCTTCTATCCACATGACAAGTAATTTTCCCACATCAATTGTCCCAGCTCTTTTCTTCATGATGACAGTGGATTTAAGTGATGCCAACAACTTCAGTTTATCACTGATTCCCTTCTTGTTCTTTAAAATGATTAGAACTGTGGACTGTTTGACATGTGATGGCTACTACTGGCTTGTTGCCTTCATCCTGGGCAATTATCCTGAGTTTCATCTCAAGAGTAATTGCCTTCCTTTTCTTCATCTCACCAGAAGCAGGAGGCACAGATGAGCGTTTTGTAGACATGATGGGATGCGTAAACGAAATATCCAAAAAAAACCACTGGCAACACAATACAGTGTAGAGTATCAGATGCTTACCCTTATGATTGCATGGCTGACTGGGAGCTACAGCTCGCTGCTGCCACCCAGCATCACCAAAAACTATCTTACTGCATGTTGTTAGCCCAGGGAAATATCAAAATACACAGTACAGTTTCTACTGAATGTGTATCACTTTCACACCATTGTAAAGTTGAAAAATCATAAATTGAAACAAACAAAGGGTGGGCAGGGGGAAGAAGACAGAATAATCACAAAAATTTCTTGAACTAAGTCAAGTGAACAGATACAATGTGGGGGGGGGAGTGGGTGGAGAGGAACAGGTGAAGGGACATAAAAATCAACTACAATGTATTTTGAGAAGTAAAATTTTAAAAAAAGAAAGAAAAGAAAAATCATAAGTTGAACCATTATCAGTCAGGGACTGTCAATACTGAATTTTCCAGAAGTATAACTATCATATAAAATGAAGGAAGATCATCCTTTATCATTTATTAATTTAGAAAATCCTGTTACTCCAGCAAAGCTGTTCATATCTGAGTCACCAATAAGACATATCAGTCTACATTTGAGGCCACTGGATTTATAATGCTTCTATGTATAGATACAAGNTATTTCTCGTCTTCTATCCACATGACAAGTAATTTTCCCACATCAATTGTCCCAGCTCTTTTCTTCATGATGACAGTGGATTTAAGTGATGCCAACAACTTCAGTTTATCACTGATTCCCTTCTTGTTCTTTAAAATGATTAGAACTGTGGACTGTTTGACATGTGATGGCTACTACTGGCTTGTTGCCTTCATCCTGGGCAATTATCCTGAGTTTCATCTCAAGAGTAATTGCCTTCCTTTTCTTCATCTCACCAGAAGCAGGAGGCACAGATGAGCGTTTTGTAGACATGATGGGATGCGTAAACGAAATATCCAAAAAAAACCACTGGCAACACAATACAGTGTAGAGTATCAGATGCTTACCCTTATGATTGCATGGCTGACTGGGAGCTACAGCTCGCTGCTGCCACCCAGCATCACCAAAAACTATCTTACTGCATGTTGTTAGCCCAGGGAAATATCAAAATACACAGTACAGTTTCTACTGAATGTGTATCACTTTCACACCATTGTAAAGTTGAAAAATCATAAATTGAAACAAACAAAGGGTGGGCAGGGGGAAGAAGACAGAATAATCACAAAAATTTCTTGAACTAAGTCAAGTGAACAGATACAATGTGGGGGGGGGAGTGGGTGGAGAGGAACAGGTGAAGGGACATAAAAATCAACTACAATGTATTTTGAGAAGTAAAATTTTAAAAAAAGAAAGAAAAGAAAAATCATAAGTTGAACCATTATCAGTCAGGGACTGTCAATACTGAATTTTCCAGAAGTATAACTATCATATAAAATGAAGGAAGATCATCCTTTATCATTTATTAATTTAGAAAATCCTGTTACTCCAGCAAAGCTGTTCATATCTGAGTCACCAATAAAACATATCAGTCTACATTTGAGGCCACTGGATTTATAATGCTTCTATGTATAGATACAAGCAACCATCAGTTTCTTTTTCTAGGAGAGGAGTATCCAAGCATTTATATAAACAGGGCCACTATATTTATAGTGCTTATAATTGGTGCCCTTGGAATCCTGCCGAGCATAATCCACACGGCATAGATGACAATCCAGGAAACATTTATTTTATCATAAATTTCCTTTTTATTCTTTATGTTAAGGTTAGGACATTTTATTAATGTTTTTGAAATTATATGGTAGATAAATTATGCAGTATTATCAAATACTTTCATTTCAGGATAGTATAGCAGAAGTTAACAAACTTTTTTTAGATATAATTCACATACCATAAAATTCACTCTTTTAAAGTATACAATTCAGTGGTTTTTAATATATCCACAGGGAAGGGTTTGATCCCTATTCTGGCCATCCACCAAAAACTAAATTAATTAATAAATTAATAATAATATATCCATAAGGCTGTGCAACCATCACTGTGTGAACATCATAGAGCATAATTACACAAACCTAGATGGCATAACCTAATACACACCTAAGCTATATGTTATAGCCATTATAATCTTATGGAACCATCATCGTACACATTATATGTTCTTGACCGAAATACCGTCATTTTCCAAAGTGGCTGCACCATTTTATATTTGTTTTACATTTATACACAAATGATTTCTTATAATAAGTGTGTGCTGGCTCTTCTAGGGTTGAGAACTTCTGCTCTAGTGCCTTAGGACTTGGTCTCTAATTCTGAAACAAACAAAAACAATGCCCTTGCAAACAGATCTGCATATAAGTCATGGCTGTCTCCAGATCTCAAAGCAGGAGTGGGAGACAGTAGTTTTAAGGAATAAGCCTGGCCAAGAGGCCTCCAGTAATGGTTAGAGAACAAGGGATTATGGATTATACTTAATCTCTAAAGAAAAGAAAACAATGTCTATAAGTAAAATGTTTATAATGTATCCAAATTATAAAAGTATAAGTTAACATAGTACACTTCTGCACTTATGTATTGCTTTTCTTTTTTTTTTTTCTTTTTTAAAGATGACTGGTACAGGATCTTAACCCTTGACTTGGTGTTGTCAGCACCACGCTTTTCCCAAGTGAGCTAACCGGCCATCCCTATATAGGGATCTGAACCCGTAGCCTTGGTGTTATCAGCCCCACACTCTCCCAAGTGAGCCACGGGCTGGCCCTATGTATTGCTTTTAAAGGCTGGATGTAAGTCAAAGGTACAGTTAATAAAAAAGTAAAACAGGGCCGGCCCGGTGGCGCACTCGGTAGAGTGCGGTGCTTGAGAGTGCGGTGGCGCTCCTGCTGAGGGTTCGGATCCCATATAGAGACCGGTCCGCTCACTGGTTGAGCACGGTGCGGGCGCGACACTGAGGGTTGCGATCCCGTTGCCGGTCGCGGTGTGGGCGCGACACCGAGGGTTGCAATCCCGTTACTGGTCACGGAAAAAAAAAGGTAGCTCCAGAAAGGATTGCAAATGGAGAAAGGGATGCAGAGGGGTTTTTTTGGTAGATTTTTAAGAGAGTGTCTTAAAAGTAAAGGATTCTAATGTACTTAGGTA
>NW_007732438.1:63372-74426 GCF_000696425.1 Galeopterus variegatus | reverse complement strand
GCGACACTGAGGGTTGCGATCCCGTTGCCGGTCGCGGTGTGGGCGCGACACCGAGGGTTGCGATCCCGTTACTGGTCACGGAAAAAAAAAAAAAGGTAGCTCCAGAAAGGATTGCAAATGGAGAAAGGGATGCAGAGGGTTTTTTTTGGTAGATTTTTAAGAGAGTGTCTTAAAAGTAAAGGATTCTAATGTACTTAGGTAGTTGTAGATTATATAGCATTAAGTAGCAATTTCAGGGAAATTAGTTTTTTTCCCCTCTAGGGCAAGGTTTGAATTTGAGGTTGCAACTTCGGGTATCAGGTTGTTTTACCTTTTTTTTTTTCCTTTTTGTCTTTTTTCATGACCGGTAACGGGATCGCAACCCTCGGTGTCGCGCCCACACCGCGCTCAACCAGTGAGCAGACCGGTCTCTATATGGGATCCGAACCCTCGGCGGGAGCGCCACCACACTCCCAAGCACCGCACTCTACCGAGTGCGCCACCGGGCCGGCCCTAGAGCTACCTTCTTAAATGTCCAACTTCTGCAGGCAAGAAAGCAGGATGACAAGGACAATGTGGTGAGGGATATATCTCCTAAGAAAATGTGGTCAATTTGCCTAACACACTTTGTCCACTGGTATTAGCAAAAAAAGGGTTACTATCTTTGGTGGGGCAGAAGCGAGTTTGAGGTGGGGTCAAGAAATAGAAACAGCAGAAAGAAAATGCAATGGATATAAGGGGATGATGAGAAAAAGAAAAGGAACAGGGGTTTTTTTCTCTTAAGAAAGCATGAGTATGTTTAAATATCAATGGCATGGAGCCAGAGGATGGATACGGTGGATGCTCAAGATAGATAAGAGAGAAGCCTTCATGAAGGAATTTGGTTTTGGAAAGGAAGAAGGGCACCTTTCTTAATGTGAGTTTTAGATTCAGGTAGGTCAGTGGATTTGGAGGAAGAAGTTATTCATTGGCAGGAGGGAGGTCATATGAGAAGTCAAGCTGGAAGAGAGACCAGAAAGACTGCGGCAAAACACAGCAGGATTGTAGAGGATGTGTTGAAAACATGGTTAAAGTTAATGATGATTCTATAATGGTACAATACTGACCATTATGATTTTCCGAGTAGTACTTACAAAAGACTAAAACTACTTAATCACTGCCTCCAAACATACAAACCAACCTGCATCCACATTCATCCTTCACACACCCCTCCTGTTAGAATGGATAGTTAAATTTATCCAAGTTTGAATTTTGCCAGGAGTAAGGACCAAGACAAAATGGTGCAAGATAATTTACGATGAGGGCAAGAATGTTTAAAATGATAGACCATGAAATCTATATGCTTAGAGAATGATCTAACAACAGGAAGGTGAGGGCTGACAGCTTACTTCACTTGGTTAGAGAGTGGTGCTGGTAACACTTACCAGCCAGCTGCCCAAAAAACCCCCCAAAAAACCCGGGGGTGAAAAAAAAGGACAGGAAGGTGACAGATGCTATCTATCTAGACATGTTATATTCAGAAGTGTGTCACTAAGTTCATCTGCCTCCTCAATTCCTTTATTTTTATGATATACTGCCTCCTTACTTCCACAAATATTGATTGACCCCTGCTTTAAGGGATATAGGAGTGCACAAAGCAGAAAAGTCCTTTCTTTCATGGAGCTTACATTCTAGTACTGGTATTTTATTTTAATAAAGCTTTATGTTTTTATAGCTCAAAGTTTCAACAATACTTTGACATGTATTGTGTTAATTGATCCATATAACAGCGAGAAGTTAGGATTATTTCCATATCAAAAATGAAGAAATTGAAGCCAAAAGAAGTTCAATAAAACAAACATTTACTGGCTAACTACGTGCTAGGCATGCACCTTGTTAGGCTGAGAATATACTGATGAACAGTACAGGCACTGTCATAGTTGTCTATAGATGAGTGGAGGAGACAAAATAATTACAGGGGTGGTGAATATTATGAAAAGGTGTTAGGTGAGTACATATAGAACGTTAGCTCAGTTCAGAAGGTCAGGGAAGGCCTCCTTGAGGAAATGATATTGAAACTGTAACAAAGGATGAATAAGAAAGAAGAAGGAAAGATTATTTCAGGTAGCAAGGACACAAAGTGGAAAGCCACAGGAGAGAAATATGCTATGTCAAATGACCTGAAAGCAGTCCTGATAGCTGAAAGACGGAAGGGAAGAGTGGCTGAGGATAAAGCCAGAAAGAAGGGCAGATTTCAGATCAAAGAAGGCTTGTAAGCCATGTTAACCAATTTGGAAGATACCCTAAGGACAACAGGAAGCTGATGCAGGAAAATGAGTTTTGTTTCCTAAAAGATCACCTGGGACTTCAATGTAAAGAATGAATTACAAGTTGACGAAAATAGATCCAGGAAGATAATTAGGAGGCTGCTATTATGTAGAATAGTAATAGTTAAGATCTACTAAGTGTTTTGCTATATATTAGGCATTGAGTAAGCACTTTACATGAATTGTCTCCTTTAATGCTCCCCCAAACCCTTTAAATATAGACCCAACTTAAACATCAACTTTGCGATGGTGCAAAAGAGAAGCATTCAGTAGAAACCATACTTTGAGTACAACTATTCTATTTCATTTTTAGTACAGTATTCAATAAATTACATGACATAATCAACACTTTATTATAAAATAGGCTTTGCGTTAGATGATTTTGCCCAACTGCAGGCTAATATAAGTTTTCTGAACATGTTTAATGTAGGCTAGGTTAAGCTATGATGTTCAGTAGGTTAGGTGTATTAAATACATTTTTGACTTAGGATATTTCCAACTTACAATGGGGTTATAGAGACATAATCCCATCGTAAGTCAAGGAGTATCTGCATGTATAATTTATACCCCATACTGTAGGCTAGGTTAAGCTATGATGTTCAGTAGGTTAGGTGTATTAAATACATTTTTGACTTATGATATTTCCAACTTACAATGGGGTTATAGAGACATAATCCCATCGTAAGTCAAGGAGTATCTGCATGTATAATTTATACCCCATATAATTCCAAAAAAAATTAATCTAAAATTAAACCTTTTTGTTTTTGATTGTCAGAGAAGAAAGGTGGAGACCTCTTTAAAAAGATGATTATAGGTGGGTCACAGGTGACTCATATTTTTGAGCATTTACTTTTGCTATGAACATAAAAGGAAGACATTAGCCTCACTTTAAAGATGAAAAAAATAAAGACCAAAGAAGCTGCTTATCCACAACAACATAACTAAGTGGCAGAACTATAAATAAAACATACCCACCTATTCTCCTTATAAAGCCACCAGTGAGAGAAAAAAAAAGCCCATACCCATTTAAAGGTTATGATAAAAAGCTTCTCATCTTCTCAACTTTGTATAAAAAGATACACCAGTAAGAATGAAAACAGAGAACAGTGAAAGTTCCAAAATTACCAAGTTTGTTTATTGCTTATGGGGTCTCTAATTATAAAATGTTAAAATTAACACATTTCTTTGTTCTGCAGGATGTTCTAATCTCTTATCAACCTGATCAGATTATCATCTAACTCCTCTAAAAGGGTATTCCAGTCTGTCCCTTTTTCTGCTTACCTACTATAAACATATCAATAAGCCCAAAGCTTGAGACTAAGGTAAAAAAAAACTACAGTATTCTTAGTCTCATTGATAATCCCATGCAATGACAGCACAGTAAAACAAATACAGTTGTGCGTTGCTTAATGACAGAGTAAAGTTCTAAGAAGTGTGATTTTGTCACTGTAAACAACACAGAGTATACTTACACAAACCTAGATGGTATAGACAACTACACACCTAGGTACATAGTATAGCCACATGGGACCAACTTTGTACATGTGGTTTTATCATTGACCAAAATGTCATTCTGTAGTACATGCCCGATATCCTATACAAGCCTCCTCTTGGTACCTTCTAATCCCCTGCCTGACTAAACGTGATTCACTAGTGCTCTTGATACTATTACCTCCTGTTAATCCTCCTCCAGTGGCTAATGCCCCGTTGCATTTTACAAACTAAAAACAAACAAAAAAACCTTTCCCAAATCTTTGACCCTTAAGCTTTACTTTACCTCCAAAAGTCTTCAATTACCTACCTCTATTTCTCCTAATCACTCTCCCTGGGTGCCTCTTCCCCACTCTATTGAAACCACTAAGCAATCAGACACTTACTAACTGCCAAATGTAGTTGCCTCTTTTTTAGGTTTCATCTTGAGTTTTCTGCACAAGCTACTGAGCACTTAAAAATTTTAACCTTCCTCCCTTAAATTTTTTTTTCTTTCTTTTTTTTTTTAGTCCTTTTTGAGACCGGCCGCACCGCGCTCAGCCAGTGAGCACTGTGAGCACACTGGTCATCCCTATATAGGATCCGAACCCGCGGCGGGAGCGCTGCTGTGCTCCCAGCGCCGCACTCTCCCAAGTGCGCAACGGGCTCGAGGATCCGAACCCGCGGTGGGAGCGCTGCTGTGCTCCCAGCGCCGCACTCTCCCAAGTGCGCAACGGGCTCGGCCCCTCCCTTAAATTTCTTAACCCAACTTTCACCCGTTCTCATCCTAATATATATATATGTATATACACATATATGTATATATATATATGTATGTATATATATGTATATATATGTGTGTATATATATATGTATGTATTTTTTTTTTTTTTTACAGTCTCCTTCTCTAACTCTTCTACATCCTCTGTTTGCCTCTGATATATCAGAGGTCTTCAAAAATTCATGGAAAGATTAGTATTAGCTTTTAATTACATTTTTCCACAAGCTTTTTATAGGATGTTCACATGTATTACACAAGCTTACAAATTTGGCTCTCTTTTCAGTCTATAAAACAGCTGTTAGCCACATGTGATTATGTAAATTTAGATCAAGTAAAACTTCAGTTCCTCAGTTGTACCTCACCACGTTTCAAGCATTCAGTATCTCAACATCATGAAAGTGGCTGGTGTCCACTCCATCAGAGAGTGAGATATAGAACATTTCTATCATTAAAGAAAGTTCTATTGGACAGCGCTGGTCGATATGCTCTCTTTCCATTCAATCAATTAATATTCATTGAGGACTTACTGTGCTCCAGGCACTATTTTGGATCGTGGAGATAGAGCACTTAAAAAACAAACAAAAAAACAATCCCACTCCTCATGGAGCTAACATTTTAGTGGGAGGAGACAGAAAATAAACAATTTGCCACATGAACAATCTCATTTATTACCAAATCATCATATGCCCAGGACTTCTAAAACCCTCTCCTTGGCTCCAATCTTGAACATCCATCTTCCGCCAGATTTCACCACTTACAGAACTATGAAATCTTCTAAATTGTGTCCTGAACTGAACTCAATATCTTCACTTCCCACTCAAACTTTCTTTTTCTGTATTCTTGATTTCTGAATAAACCTGGACTTTTCCTCCTCCTATGTCCTACCATATCCAGTCAACAAATCCTGTCGAATTCATCTCTACTACCAGTGCCCTAAATCTCTTGCCAAAATCCTCCAAAATTAACTTCTCTATTTCTAATCTTCCCACATTAGCTTCACTCTTGCCCTAGTTCATCCTAGTCCATACTGCCATTTTAATTACACTTCTAAAACTCATGTATTTTCCCTGCTCAAAAATCATTGGCTAAACGCGTACAGAATAAAACATAACTCTACTAGAACGAATTCAATGCACTTCTAGTTCCTTTCAAGCAGCAATCTCACCCCATAAATCATTCTTTTCTTCTCCATTTAAAACAAACGCATAAAAACATTCTATTCACCCGTTAAAGGCCCAGTTCAAACGACACTGTTTAGTCTTTACCACTCCCCAGTCAGACGTAATTATTTCCTCTCACCCCATAAATCATTCTTTTCTTCTCCATTTAAAACAAACGCATAAAAACATTCTATTCAGTCTTTACCACTCCCCAGTCAGACGTAATTATTTCCTTTTTAGAGCTTCCGTACCACTTAAATATAGCACAGTGCCTGGGGTATAATGTTAAAAGACAAAATACTTCTGTGTGATACGGGGGAACAAAGCTTTCGACTACATTCTCAGAAACACTTTCTTTCCACGGAGGGCTCAACAGCTTGAAATGCTGTGGGTATTTTCTCACATTCGGAGAGAGCGCATCGATGCTGCCTGGATGTAGGCTTTGCTGGGAGAAATTCTGAGTCCTCCCCTGTCCGGCAGCTTGGTCCCTTCTTCCAAAGGACGGCTCGCAGAACAGGAAGAGGGCTACAGCGGCCACTGGGCGGAAGCTGTAAGGAAGATTAAGGGTGGGTACGACGGAATGAGGTGGAAAGAAACGTTCCAACTGTAGCGAGGATGGAGAACGATATCCCTCTCCGTCCTGTAAGCCACCTACCTAGAGGACCTCTTCTCACTCGCGCCTTCCCGTTCTTCACTGCTGGGAGGCCACCACGCTTCTCTTGCGTGAGCTATCTCTTCCGGGGTTCCTGGACAACAAGTTCCGGATCAAGAACCACGAAGAGAACATTCATTCTTCCTCTTGCCACGCCCACAGAGCCCAAACCGAGAGCCGAACTGAACTCCCGCGAGGATCAGCCGAGGTTGCCGAAAGGAGCGGGGAACGTTTCTCTTCTGGAGGCGGTCTCCGGAGGGGGAACCGGACCGGAAGTGACGCAATGAGTTCCGGTTGGCCGGAGCCCGGCGGCGGGTGTGAGAGTCGGTCGGAAGCCGCTCCCAGGATCCTGAGATCCGGAGAAGCCGGGGTCAGAGCGGGTAGGTAAACGAACGCGGGGAACTGGGGACAGAAGTCTGAGACTGTCCTCAGAGCTTGGCTTCTTCCGGAGCTCTTCCTCTTAGTGCAGATCTGAGGCACCGTGATTTTGACTTCCAGCAGTGTTTTAGAGCGCTCCCGCCAGGCTATCTGGGACATCTCCTCACGGTTGGTTACCCAGACATTGAACCCAGACACTGGGTTCCTGACGGTTCGTACTAGGCTTCTGTAGAGAACTCTTTCCTCTCAGGGTGTTCAGGACCTTGGAGTTAAATCGAGGTCTTCCCTGCTGATGACAGAGCTGTTTCTCAGGATCTGTCAGGTTCTTGCCCTCCCCAGCCACTAGCGCATGATGCTAAACGTTACCACTCCTATACAAAATTCGGGCGAGAAAGTGCCGTCTAAAGCGCTGGTGGAAGGGGGTGGCCAAAGGAATGGGCCTTCGCTCCAAAGAGCCCTTGCAGAAAACGGATCTCCCACTGCTTTTATGAAAAATACAAGTAGAGTTCTCTGCCTTTTCCAAAGCCCTGACCCCTGTATTACATTACAGTGGAGGTATTTGCAGTAAAACATGAAGGTTGACTTAATCTCTAAAATTCCAAGGAGCCATATGTGGCCCTGTGTCACACTGCTAGATTACTTATGACCTCCGGTACATTTTACACAATCATCTTTTGTTTTGCTGCAACTGCATGCAAAAACCTAATAATATGTAGGCTGGCACTGTTTATGTATCTTGGCAGCATCGCTTCTTTCCCTAACTTTAGTGTCTTTCAGTTCTCCCTTGGGGCTTGTCAGAAATTTTGTAGAAAGATTGCATTGATAATTTGGAGAAGCTTGCACAAGTATTTCTAGTGCTGTAATGGTAGAGAATTTAATACTCCGACTGATACTATCTAAAATTGTATTGTCAATAGATCTGATTTTATTTGTGTATTCTTAGCATGGGAGATGATAGGGAGAAACTTTTACTAGGCAGCATTTTATGCATTCTAGATTATGTTTTTATTGAGCTTCGGAAGAGGGATGGTGGTACCCAGAAAAATGTGACCCCTTGTGTAGGTGTGAGATGACTCTAAAGTAGAAATCTTTCGTGTATTACTTCTTTGCCTACGTTATTTTAAAGCACTAAAGCATTTTTTTTTCTTTGAGGGATATATCCTACTTGAATACAGTTAATTAATACAGTTCAATTACTGCGACTCACATTCCAGAAGAAAATACTGGGTTTCTGAAATACTTCAATGAATGGTTTGATGCCTTTATTAGTTTACTTATAGCTAGTTCAATCAGTTTGTTGTTTAATTCATACATTGTTCTTATTTTTGAGCTAGGAAAGTTTTTTCACACTTGTCTTTGAAATGAAGTGACAAGATTTTTGAGATGTGAAATTATAAAAGTAAGATTTATCATTAGTTTAATCCGGCAAACTTGCTTACTGATTGTATAACCCCAAATCTGATCTTACATTCTTTTTATTCAGTTCAGTTACTCAGGAACTGATTGTCCAGTTTCTCTCACTTTTCCAACATCTTACTGTTATTGGCTCAAATCGCCGCTTTTTATAATTTTGAAGATCGTTAAACATTAAATCAGAAGACTTGGATCGAAGTCTGGGCACCAGCATTTATTAAGTAATGATTGGCAGGTTGCCTGACTTTCTGAGCTGGTCTGGACTGTGTTGATAAAAGTACTGCTCACTTTATTTCATAGGATTGTCACAAGGATTAAGTAAGATAGTAAATGTGAAATAACTGTATAAATGAAAATATGGTAATATTCTCATTTTATTCTGAGAGTGGTAAATATATCAGTGCAGAGTACAGTTACTTTGCATCGTTTTAAAATTTGATGTTTTATATTTATGCGAAAATATTATCACACACTTTTCTGAGATGATCTTAACTCTACTTTTGAACATAGTAAAACTAGCCAAGAATAGTTTGATACTGTGATCTATTGAATTAGTTACACTGGTTAATAAGTAGGTGGCTGGGAAATGAGTATAGTTTTGCGCTTAGGACTTTAAATCTGGTTTTTCTTCGTCATTGTATATTCTTATTTGTGAATTTCCAAGTGTAGAAAAAGTTTTTGTTCTTATATGTAGCTAACTAAAAGTTAGAAGTAGCCCTACCTTACTTTCGGTTTTTCTTCGTCATTGTATATTCTTATTTGTGAATTTCCAAGTGTAGAAAAAGTTTTTGTGCTTATATGTAGCTAACTAAAAGTTAGAAGTAGCCCTACCTTACTTTATTAAGTAAGAAATCTTATTATTTCACTGAAGCCTACTGAAACCCAATATTTAGAATTAGAAGAAATCTCTGTGAACATATAATTAGGTTCTTCCCTTGTACTAGAGGAGAAAATTGGGACCCCAAAATAATCAGTAATTGGCTTGCCTGAGTTCATCTGGCTTAGGTAGTGCCAGAACCAGAACTGGAACTAAGGTCTCAAGTGTTCTTTCAGTTTTGCTGAGGTTGTCTCCAGACATCTTGATTAGGTTTGATAATATTTCCTGGTTCGCATGAAAATGTTTTCTCTTATGTATTAAAGGCATACACACATACATGCATATATACGCACACACACCAACAATTTTTTCCTTTTTATCTAGTTTAGTCTTATAAATTGTTGGAAAATAAGAGCTGCTTGGCAAGATTTGCAGTGGAATGGATTAAGGAAATAAAATTAGTTATATTCTCCAGAACAGTTTTTCTGAGTTCATGCTTCATTACTGTTAGGTGTCTTCATTCTGGCAAGTGGAAATGACAGAGGATCCTTGTAACACATGTCTGTACTGAGTTTTTGCTAATGATAGGAGGGAGCTGTATTAATTTCTTTGCTCCTGCTAAAAAAATTGATCCAAGCTGTTTGTAATTTTAATATTCTGTTATGTTAATTATTATCTATAGAGACATTTCTCTAGTTGTTTCATTCTGGGTAAATAGCTGCTATAGAAGAGTTAATTCTTGTTAGGAACTGTTTTTGGTTCCATTGATTTCACAAAACCCATTTAGTCTCTCTCCTTTCTAGGAGATGATAGTGCTAGGTATTACTGTTATTCTTGTTTGTTTGTTTTTTTTTTCTAAGTGTCCTTTGTGTGCCTCTTCCTTTTTGATGTGGAAATAAACCCTAGATTAGAGAATCCTGACGAACAGGATGAATTGAAGTGATAATTTTGTTGTGGTTGTGTTAGTTGAAACTCTCCTTTCACAAAGACTTGCAAATATTTGGGGGAGTAAACTTAGAGCATATAGCCTCAAGAAACTCCTTATTTTGTTCAGGAAAGCAACTTGGGATAGAGTTTGCTGAACTGAAGTTATATATTATGTAAACCCTTACATAAAGCTCTTTTTAGAATATTAAGCTCCTTGATCTGTAGAATCAAGGAAATATGAACAGGAGATAAAAGGTGTCAGATAAAAGGTGATACTTAAAGTTTAAGGCATATTTAAATTAAGCAAAGGCAATCCATTGAGTAACTCTATCCCAGTTAGTCTACCTATAGTTGATAGATAATTTGTTAGTATTCCCCAAATACTTAATCTTTCCAGTAGTTCATTGTGATGTGTTCTCTTGTTTGGGGGGTTGTTTAATGATAGCTTTGGTCGTTATAGATTATCTGCAAAGACTAGGCAGGAAGTTTTAAGAGCCAGGACTATAAAGCTAGACTGCTTTGGTTCAAATTCCAGCTCTATTACTGTGCAACCCTTGGACTTGTTAAGTACTTCTTGCTGTCTCAGTTTCCTCCTTGACAATGAAGTCAGTACCTTTATTATTAGGGTTAAATGAATAGATTTAAGTATAGCATTGAGAACAGTGTCCGTGGCATATAGTTAACTATGATTATGATCATTATCATCATGTGGCACATTGAGCTGTTCCTAAGAACTCTTTCCCAACCCTCTTTTGAAAGCATGTCTTTACATTGCTGCTTACTTAATTATTATTTGCTCATTATTAATGAAGTTTCAGTAAATAAATATCTCAGAGTATACATTTCATTTCATGAATATTTTACAACATATGTGGGGTTCCTAATCAGAGGAGGCATTCTTGTAGGCCGTTCTCTTTACCTTTCTGTATTGTTGTTAACAGATTACATTATTTGTGTAAGTCGTAACACAGAATTTGGGAATTGAAAAAGAAACCGACCAGTTATATATATATATATTTAATGATGTTTTCTAGCGCTTTCTTTGCATGGAAAGATCATTTTCCAATGACATCTATTGCCTTATCTGTTCATTCATACAGTCAATAAATAAACATCTTGTGTCCTTGGCTTTATACCATGTTCTGGGGAAAACAATGGAAAACAAGAGGTG